>NC_090319.1:170432924-170732924 GCF_040869045.1 Eurosta solidaginis | reverse complement strand
ATTTTTCGGTTTTTTGGAAATAAATTTTGACAGAAATAAAATTTTGAATTTCCGCTCTCGGATTCGTGGTCCTGGGATCAAAACTCGTCTTATGACACCTCTCCCGATATTTTTGGTCGGGTTTTTGCAGTTGTGAGCTAAAGTAAACAATTACCATATTTGTGTATTTTAATTGGTAATTATTTACTTTAACTCAAAACTGTTAAACCACGTCCAAAAATATATGGAGGAGTGTCAAAAGACGCGTTTTGTCTTTCATAAATAGGTATTTGCTAGCAAAGTTGGAAATTTGCTGTAATTTCCATTTGGTTCGTGTACGCACAAGTATTGCGTGTTCCGAAAGCTGCAAGTGTGTTATTGGTACGGAAGTCAAAACGTATCTTTATATACCTCTCGCGACATTTTTGGACATGTTTTAACAATTGTGTGAGCAAATGCAAAGTGTCACATTTAATTGTATGTGTTATTTACATTAGTGATTGAAAGCAAAGACGCGTGGACCAGCCTTCGGGAAAGCTATCGCTACCACGCCAGAGCATCCAAGCGGCAAAAGAGTGGCAGTAGCGGCGGCGCTGCGTTGGATGCGGCTATATTGGGAGTTTGCCGGGGAAATGGCATTCTTGCCAAACGTTTCACAAAAACGAAGGTAATTTTGCAATCCACTTTTAACTAACTTCCCGATGACCTTCTCCCCCTCCCCACATTTTGTTTGTGTTGGGGATTGACCTCATATAACTCCTTACTGAATTTCAATGTTCTAGCATGAATATATTCAGAGTTATGTAGTACTAAATATTCATTTTGCATGGGAGGTGCTGCGCCCCTTTTATATATCGATATTATTTTTAGCCTATGACCATCCTTGGAAGGTTTCTAGTGGGTTGTGCAAATTTGGTTGTGATCGGTCGATACGTTTAGGACGCAACTCGATCTATACATACATATATACATACATAATTTGATTTTTATATATATAGATAGATGTGTAAGTTAGAAGTACCTCATAAGTTTCCCCGAAATTTCAGAATTTTTTTTGTCGAATGTGTTGAATATTTTTTCCATATGTTTTGATTGAAAAATCACTTTTGTGCATGAGTTGTATGGAAGAAAACAAGGCTGCACAACGAAATAAACAAACATTTTTTTTCGACAACGAAGTCAAAAAAAAATTTTTTTAATTCGTTATGTTGGCATCAGAAACAAAATCAAAAACTTAGAATTTTTTTGTAATTTTTTGAGCGTTTTTTGTATGGAAAAACATACTCAAACTCTAAAAATCAATTTTTTTTACTTTGATATCAACGAAATGAAACTTTTGAATATCGAATAAAAAACGAAATATTTTTTATTTTTTTTTTAAGAAAATAACCAACACTGTCTACAAAAAAAGTTCTGAAAATTCGGGGAAACTTCTGAGAAACTTCTAACTTGGACATTACAAAACTGCATATTCGAAAAATTTTTGGAAATTCGGATAAAAAAATTCAAGTTTTGATAAAAAAAGTTTTTGAAGTTTGATCCATTGTCATGAATTCTGTGTGTATACTTCAAAAAATGTTAACATTGTACATGTACTCTCTTGCAGGACATTTACATCTTCATCGAATTTCAGTGAGGAATCAAGCCAATCTCCCTTAGATCCCTCAGAGGACTTGAACAGCACGCAAATTAGTGACAACGATTCCCAATACGACTATGTGAGTATGGGTGCAGATGGTAATATCGACAGCAGTATTGCGCATTTGCACCAGCATCACATTCTGCGTTGATGTCTGGCAATAAGCGCAACAGCATGACGTTCTATAAATAATAAATAAAATTTGCCTTGAACTTACAAATTATTTTCCAACTTTGCGTGATAAATTGTTTGATATCTGAAATCCAATTGATGCCTTCCGAAATTGAATTGTCTATTTTTGAAATCCACTTCACACATTCTGAATTTCAATTGCCTATTCTGAAATCCAATTACCTATTCTGAAATTCAGTTGACGTTTTCTGAATTCAAAATGGAAAAGATTTAGATTTGCGAATGATTCCTTCTAAGTTTTTAATTTTTTTTATAACAACATTAAATTTTTGGTTCGTACGAAATCGCCTCAGCCTAATACAGGCCCTTATTGAAAGTATACATTTAATGAATTTAATAAGCTCTTAAAGCGTCCAAATATTGAAGTCTATTAGCAAACTCTTTTGTTCATGTTACCTAATATATTATTAGATAAAAAGAAATGTTATTTTATGTTTGTTATAAATTATACCCCTTATTCATAAAAAAAAAAAATAAAATAGGTTTATTAAGCTCTTATAATTGGAAATTTGTATGGAAATGTCATTTTAAAAATCTTTATAAACCCTCATGATTTTTTATGTATAAGGGGGTATATTTATTTAATCCCATTATTCATATAAAATATTGAAGGTTTATAAAGCATTTTAAAATGACATTTCTATACAAATTTCCAATTATAAGAGCTTAATAAACCTATTTTATTTTTTTTATGGATAAGAGGGGAAGTTTATAGGCGCTTATTGAAAGCATGCCTTTTTATTATTTATTGTATTGTATTATTAATGAGCTCTCCAAGAGTAAATATTGAAGTCTGTTGGTGAAATTTATGATATATAGTGTGCGACATAAATAAAGCACCGAAATTCCTTTCAGAACATCTACATAGCTCAACAAAAGTCAAATTATAAGTTCTAGGATGTTAAGTCTCTTTTATTAAGGAAGAACATATACTCAATATAATATATAAATGTTTAGTATATCGACGGCTGAGTGGAAGATCACCCTGTTTCTAAACATTTAAAAAAAATGCGCTTTCTCAGAAATTGTTTCAAGAACGCCTTAACTTAGAATTTTTTCCAAAACCCCCTATTTTATGACTTAGTTCCAAAACGCCGTATCTCAGAATGAATTTACAAAATGTCATATTTGAACGAAAACTAAATACATTTCCAGCTGAGATAGGGCGTTTTTGAAACTCATTCTGATATAGGACGTTCTTGAACTAAGTTTTGAAATGGGGCATTTTCAACAACAACAAGTTCTAATTTAAGGCGTTCGTGAAACAATTTCTGAGAAAGGGTATTTTCGAAAAATGTTTTGAAATACGGTGATGTTCCACCCAGCCGTCTATATGGTCTTCATAAATAAAAGCAAAATATTGGGGCATATTCATAGTCAGAATTAAGTGGGTACTTAAAGTTAGTTGTAGCTTTTTGACAAAACTTCCAATGGGCTATATGTCAAAAAAGTTGCAACTAATTTAAAGTATACGCCCCATTGAATTAAGAACTTGAACTGAAGATTTTATTTAACCAAAAGCAACAGAGACTTTTCGGTGCTTTATTTTTGGCGAAACACTGTACATATCGTCACTTGCTTGCCAGAAGCGTGAGTGTGCCATTTTTTAAATTTTGATCTAATCAGGCCATTAGATGAACCATTAAATATTCTATATTGTATCAAAATCTCGATTAAAATGCATAACAGGAAGGCTGTATAATTTGCATAACAGAAAGGCACTCTAATTTTCAAAAAATAGCTAACTCTATAATAGAAGCCACCTAAACGAAAGTTGCAAAAGTTACAAAGAGTTAATCAAACGTTGATAAACGGACATCAAAATTTGCACCTTTTTTGAGCGGTGTGAAGTTAGCCCCCCCAACTAAAAATTTTTAATTTTTTAAAATGCTAATCGTTTGATAGTCGTTTGATAATGATTGATACGCTTCTATTTTCGTTTGATAGTTATACGTTTGTTAGAAAAAAAAAATTTAAATATCTATGTGAAGTTAGCCCCCCCAACTAAAAATGTTGAATTTTTTAAAACGCTAATCGTTTGATAGTCGTTTGATAATGATTGATACACTTCGATATTCGTTTGATAGTTATTCGTTTGTTAGAAAAACGAAATTTTTTAAAATATCTATGTGAAGTTAGCCCCCCCAACTAAAAATGTTTAACTTTTTAAAGCGCTAATCGTTTGATAGTCGTTTGATAATGATTGATACACTTCGATATTCGTTTGATAGTTATTCGTTTGTTAGAAAAACGAAATTTTTTAAAATATCTATGTGAAGTTAGCCCCCCCCAACTAAAAATTTTTAATTTTTTAAAACGCTAATCGTTTGATAGTCGTTTGATAATGATTGATACACTTCGATATTCGTTTGATAGTTATTCGTTTGTTATAAAAACGAAATTTTTTAAAATATCTATGTGAAGTTAGCCCCCCCAACTAAAATTTTTTAATTTTTTAAAACGCTAATCGTTTGATAGTCGTTTGATAACGATTGATACACTTCGATATTCGTTTGATAGTTATTCGTTTGTTAGAAAAACGAAATTTTTTAAAATATCTATGTGAAGTTAGCCCCCCCAACTGAAAATTTTTAATTTTTTAAAACGCTAATCGTTTTATAGTCGTTTGATAATGATTGATACACTTCGATATTCGTTTCATAGTTATTCGTTTGTTAGAAAAACGAAATTTTTAAAAATATCTATGTGAAGTTAGCCCCCCCAACTAAAAATTTTTAATTTTTTAAAACGCTAATCGTTTGATAATGATTGATACGCTTTTATATGCGTTTGATAGTTATTCGTTCGTTAAAAAAATTTAAATATCTACATATGTCAAATCGCCCCCAGTTGATAATTTTTCAGGCTCTAGAGGCCTAGGAGCTCGAAGCGATGTCTATGTCATTCTCTGGTTGATAATACGTGATAATGCAACTGGCTGCACTCCCCTCGTTGCGGCTCTTAAGTTAGAAGGGCATACAAATTTTATGTTATTTTTATATATAGGAAGAAGATAAACATTAATAAGTTAATCCCCCAATTGATAAGTTATAATTTTTTCGAGTTGGGTACATGTATGCATATTTTTCTGAGTTTTAGTATTTTTTCATAATTAAAAATTTGTTTTTAATTATTTTATTTTCGTGTTAAAACAATGTGTTACATAGTTTTATTTTCTAAATAATCACAAATATTTATAATTTTACATTTACTTCCTTTTTAATTTCGAAACTAGCATAACTGCACTTTCCATTTTATTTGTTGCGTCCCTCCCATAAATTGTTATCCTCGGAGCAATTCCCTGCAGCTGGTTTGCTCCATACCCTGCTGGTTTGCTCCATACCCGTCCCCGAAAAATTTTCAACGCATTTGTGGCTCCCTGCTGTTCACGTCTAACGACGCCCCGCGGCCGACGCAGAACCGTACCTGTGCAACACTCCAGCAGCAACACTGCTTTGCATACTATATCTACTGCCCGCTGTTGCTGGCGCCGATCGGCGCCTCCTACTCTTACGGCCGCTCCAACCCATCACTACAATCATAGTAGCACAGTCAGGAGCAATGCCGAGCATCGGCCCCCGCCCCCATCGTCCCCTATCTTTTCCAGCAAAAACACACAAGCACGTCGTGGACACAATCTCTTAGTACCTGTCCCGTTGTGCACTGTTTGCAACTACAGAATATATACGTTTGCGTCATCCCTCCAGTGCAGTTCCTGCCTTGGGCGGTCTCACTTTCCTAGAAGTTCTGGAGTTGCACACGGTTACAACGTCACAGAAAAGACTTGCTTTCATCACCCACTACTCTGTGCAATATAATCTATTTGACCCTGACATTCGCTACGGTTGTCGCCAAGCTTATCTTTATTGTGGTTGTAGTATGTAGACGCCGTGTTGAATGTGATCAGCCCTAATTATTCAACTTAATGGTCTACAGTATGTTGATTTTCGTCAGCGCCGACGTGGCTATCACTTGAAGTTAACGGTATAACAATCAATGCAAAAATATAGGTTTAAATTTTAATATATGTATGTAGTTTTGAATTCTACTGCATTATATTGTTGCCACAACGCGTTTATTTTTGGGACCAAAATTCGTTATGAAAAAATACTAAAACTCAGAAAAATATGCATACATGTACCCAACTCGAAAAAATTATAACTTATCAATTGGGGAATTAACTTCACATGAAATTTTAATATTTTTAACACTCTTTTATTAATTGAACCTGTATGTAAGTTTGTACATATGTAACTCTCCTTATAAAATTCTCGTGGCCCAATTTTCGTTACCATACTCCTCCGAAACAGCTGGACCGATTCTCATAAAATTTTGTATACCTATTGGATATGACAATCGGCTAAAGTCTTTTTTATTATTATTGCCTATGGTGTCGAGACCCATATTAGGGACCCCGGAATTTTTTTTATGTAATTGTACAAAATGGATATCAAATAAAGATGCTGATGACATAAAAGTAAACTATTTGGTTTATTTAAAGCCGTTTAACAGATATAATCAAAACTACGGATAAGAGGTACCCTGAAATTAATGTTTATCTTCTTCCTATATATAAAAATGACATAAAATGTGTATGCCCTTCTAACTTAAGAGCCGCAACGAGGGGAGTGCAGCCAGTTGCATTATCACGTATTATCAACCAGAGAATGACATAGACATCGCTTCGAGCTCCTAGGCCTCTAGAGCCTGAAAAATTATCAACTGGGGGCAATTTGACATATGTAGATATTTAAATTTTTTTTAACGAACGAATAACTATCAAACGCATATAAAAGCGTATCAATCATTATCAAACGATTAGCGTTTTAAAAAATTAAAAATTTTTAGTTGGGGGGGCTAACTTCACATAGATATTTTTAAAAATTTCGTTTTTCTAACAAACGAATAACTATGAAACGAATATCGAAGTGTATCAATCATTATCAAACGACTATAAAACGATTAGCGTTTTAAAAAATTAAAAATTTTCAGTTGGGGGGGCTAACTTCACATAGATATTTTAAAAAATTTCGTTTTTCTAACAAACGAATAACTATCAAACGAATATCGAAATGTATCAATCATTATCAAACGACTATCAAACGATTAGCGTTTTAAAAAATTAAAAATTTTTAGTTGGGGGGGCTAACTTCACATAGATATTTTAAAAAATTTCGTTTTTATAACAAACGAATTACTATCAAACGAATATCGAAGTGTATCAATCATTATCAAACGACTATCAAACGATTAGCGTTTTAAAAAATTAAAAATTTTTAGTTGGGGGGGCTAACTTCACATAGATATTTTAAAAAATTTCGTTTTTCTAACAAACGAATAACTATCAAACGAATATCGAAGTGTATCAATCATTATCAAACGACTATCAAACGATTAGCGTTTTAAAAAATTAAAAATTTTTAGTTGGGGGGGCTAACTTCACATAGATATTTTAAAAAATTTTGTTTTTCTAACAAACGAATAACTATCAAATGAATATCGAAGTGTATCAATCATTATCAAACGACTATCAAACGATTAGCGTTTTAAAAAATTAAACATTTTTAGTTGGGGGGGCTAACTTCACATAGATATTTAAATTTTTTTTTTTCTAACAAACGAATAACTATCAAACGAAAATAGAAGCGTATCAATCATTATCAAACGACTATCAAACGATTAGCATTTAAAAAAATTAAAAAATTTTAGTTGGGGGGGCTAACTTCACACCGCTCCTTTTTTGGCAGAGGGTCTAACAAATTTTTGAGTACGCAGTTTTGTATCCCAATTAATTTCAGAATAATGGTATAAATGCTAGAACGACTAAAAAGTTTATCTGAATTTTCAGAATTTTTTGTAGAGGCTGTTGAGAAATTTCTTCCATACAACGCATGAGAAAATGTTTCTTTTGTATGGAAGAAAATGTTGAACAGCCTCTACAAAAAAGTTCTGAAAATTCAGATAAACTTTTTAGTCGTTCTAGCATTTACACCATTATTCTGAAATTGATTGGGCTACAAAACTGCGTACTCAAAATTTTGCTAGACCCTCTGCCAAAAAAGGTGCAAATTTTGATGTACGTTTTTCAAAGTTTAATTAATTTTTTGTAACTTTTGCAACTTTTGTTTAGGTGGTTTCTATTATAGATTTCTGAGCCACTGTTTGTATCTATACTTATTTTTAGTTTTTAATGATTCTTTATATATATACATAGTTTGAAAGTGAAAATTATAGACTGAATAAATATAAACAACAAACGATGAAGTTCTTAATTAAAAAAATACTTATTTCAATGGTACTGCATTTTATTAAGATAACAGCGTCCTTAAAAGTATACGTAAATACAGCAAAGTTTATAAAAGAAATACTATTTAAATTTTAATATACGGTTACTCACAGAAATAAGTACACACTTGGTTTATTCTGATAAAAACTCATATTCAGTGGCTTACAGCTTAATTATTAATTTTTATTAAATAATTTTCATTAAAAACATCGCAATTTCCCTTACGGAAATCAAATTTAAAAAAATTTCAAAGGTCAGGAGAGTTAATCAAAATTTGAAAAATGGCCATCAAAATTTTTCGATATTTTGTATCAGAGTTTCGAGAAATTTTTTGAGTATGCAGTTTTGTAGCCCATTAAATTTTAGTATAATAATGTGTTACTTAGAAAAAGCTCAAAATTTTTCCTGAATTTTGAGAATTATTTTCGGCGAGGGTGTTGAGCAATTTCTTCCATACATTGCATTAACAAAAAAAATTCTGAAAATTCCGGAAAATTTTTGGGCTTTTTCTAACTTGCACATTATTATACTAAAATTTAATGGGCTACAAAACTGCATACTCAAAAAATTTCTCGAAACTCTGATACAAAATATCGAAAAATTTTGATGGCCATTTTTCAAATTTTGATTAACTCTCCTGACCTTTGAAATTTTTTTAAATTTGGTTTCCGTAAGGGAAATTGCGATGTTTTTAATGAAAATTATTTAATAAAAATTAATAATTAAGCTGTGAGCCACTGAATATGAGTTTTTATCAGAATAAACCAAGTGTGTACTTATTTCTGTAACTGTACATAATCCAATTGACATTTTACAAAATAGAGTTCATTTTCACTGTGCATACATATATTAAAGAAATGAAGCACTGTTTTGCCAGGGAACTGACCCAGCGACAGAATTAACATAATCTTTCAGTACATTTCGTATATATTTCCCATAATCAGAGCCTCTTCCTCGGTAGGCACCTAGTTCACCTAACTTTTCTAAGCTTTCTTCCTGAACTGTTTGCCATTGTCCTGCTTCCCAATTCCCGTCGCTGGTCTAAAATCCAGAGAACATAGCTGGATTATACGTTTGCCGAGACTTATTTAAAAGGAAGTTATGCAGCAGGCAACATGCTGAAGCAACTAATTGCGCACGATCAGGATGGCAAATTAAAACTTTCCTCAGGCAAAGCCACCTGGAACTCAAAATTCCAAACGCATTTTCAATGCAGCGTCTTGCCTTGCTCAACCTATAGTTAAAAATCCTTTCTTACGTAGAAAGGGGTTTGCCACGAATTGGTTTTATAATTCGCTTGCATAGTGGAAATGCGTCATCCCCTACAATGAATTGCGGTATTTTTTTCCATCGATGAAGGTGTCCGGAGGAAAGTTACACTAGTCATTAAGGACACTTGAGCCAAACTTCGAATTTTTAACCACGTTGGAGTCACCTTCACTTTCATAAGCGCCAACATCGATGTAAGTAAATCTATAATTCGCATCGCATGTAGCCATTAATACAATTGAATGGAAACCCTGTAATTAAATAAATTAAAATCGTTTATTATTTTTGGTTAAATATGCAAATCTGAGGTAGTTGAGCATAAGCAATTCTATTTATATTTGAACTTGTGTTGAAGATACTCCATCTTTCCTAAACCTCCTCGTACTCTTTAGGTTGAAATGGCCGGTCCAGGACTCTTTCTCCTTAGAAGTTTAACATTCTATTTATAATTGTTGCTTCAAATCGGACAAAGGGCTTACCAAAAGAAATTAAAAAAAATTTTATTTATATATAGATATTCCTTAAAATATCTTTCACTGGAATATCTGTAAAAGTATATTCCTCAATGCTGGTACCTAAATTATGCTAGTCTTCCCAATGCTTTAAATTACGATAGAGGCGTATTCATAAGCAATATTAAGAAGGTACTTTAAACTAGTTGCAGCTTTTTTGACACATAGCCCATTGCAAATTATGTCAAAAAACTGTTATATATATAGTACTTACTTCAAGTACCTTCTTAATTCTGACTATTAACATGACCCATAGTCTTTTATAGTGATTCGGAATGATACTATTCCATTGGAGAATCCTAAATGTGTTAACTCTACCACTCAAAGAATGAAATGTATTTAGGATTACCTATGTGTATGTGCAAAAACTTACTTTATAATTATAGAATAAGCTTCCAGAATTTGGTGGTGCTTTTATAGCGACATGTTTCCCATCAATGGCACCAACGCAGTTTGGGAAATTCCACTGCTTTTGAAAACCGTCAGCTACTTCCCGCAATGTGGCCTCTGTCCACTCTGCAATTTCCTGCTTCAGGGCACAGCAAATCGCCTTGCATACATCGGAAACGATTTTTCCAATATGCTGTTTGCTAATGTGGTAGCAAGAGGCGATATGACTCTGTAAAGTTCCAGCAGCCATGTATCTAAGAAAAGAAACCAATAAAATTTGATTTTTATCAATGTTTTAAAACCTTACTCTAGCACAATTGCTAATTTCGTTTTGGTGGGGATACCATCTTTTGGCCTCGTATTCTTTTTTGGACGGAGGTGCGGCTGCAATAATTCGAAAAGTTCGTCGAAAATTTCCGGCGGCATACGGAAATTTTCAATGAACCTACTGCTGTCCATGTGCAAATGTTCGAAGTCACTCGCGAACCTGCCCTTTTCGTTCCTATCTTTCAGGTATGGGCTTACCCAATGCCTTGCCTTCTTGCGTCGTTTGCTTCTCTGCATTTCCTCTGTATGCCATCATGGCTCCACAGCTTAGTAGATTCAAAAAATTTATCCTACAATAAAATTAAAATTTGTATGCAAAAACAATACATAATTGTGTGAAATTTTGTGTTACTTACTCGTCGTCCATCACTACAAAAAGTATAATTCAATAGCACACCAAAAAATCCGTAATTTTCTACAACAGCAGGTATAAAACTTAGAAAAAATTCGCGAGCTTTTATTGCAGTTTTATATTTTCATTTCTTTTGTTTATTTTATAATATTTACATTTCTTGTGTTTATGTGCTCTTCTTCTCGCTTGCTTCGCTATTCATCGTGGATTTTTAAACGTCAAAATTACTTCCATACTACTATTTTTCACGCAAGAAAAAAGGCAAAATTTTTCTTGAGCAATTACTTGTGATCTGCGTACCAAGCTTTAAAATAAAGAATATTGTGGTTGTTGTTGTTGTTGTATTAACAGTGAGAATATTGTGGTAGAATGTAAATACATAATTTAGCACAAATTTGTACAAATAAGTGTTCTTTATTAAAATTACCAATTTCCTTTAACTATTTTGATGCATTCCCTTTAATTTAACTAGTGAAAAAACTCCTATGAAATGGCAGAGAAATCTCCCTCTCCCTCACATTCATAATACATACTTTTCTCCCATAACCGGTTTCCGCTTTTTCGAACATTGTTCAGAATAGGAGGAAAGGGAGAAGTGAATAAACTCACAAGGAATTTTTATTTAGAATACGAGGAATGGGAGAAGGGAAAAAACTCGCACGGAATTTGTGTTTAGAATTGGGCTGAATGCGTCCTACAGATGGCAATTTCGATAGTTGCACAGATTTTCGAATTTACAAATAACTTTTTCTATTAATTATAAACAAATAGAGTAATATTTGTTAACAAAAATAGGTCTATGCACTGCGGCTGATCAATACGAATCGATTCATATAACTTTTATATGATTTTACGTATGCTAAGTATGCGAAACAGCCTGTCAATTGATTGTATGCAAATTTTGTTAGCGTATTAATATATAGAGAGTGTGTAATATACTGCCTATGCAATATTTCGACCTAAAATGGAAAACGTTTTTGGATCGTTTTTTTCGTTTAATATACAACGTGAAATTTTCCGATTCAATCAAGTTGCATTTAAATAATAATAAAGTAAGTTGAAATAAAAGATAATATAATAAAATAAAATAAGAAATATCAAAATAAATTAGCATAAAAGACAATATACAAATTTTAATGTAATATCTTTGTAGCAAATTGAATATACAACGTGATAAAAGATAATATAATAAAATAAAATAAGAAATACCAAAATCAATTAGCATAAAAGACAATATACAAATTTTAATGTAATATCTTTGTAGCAAATTTATTTATTTTTTGTTCACTATAAGACGTGCTATATCTAAAATGAGCATAAAATCTGGAAATGCAAAAAACATTTGGGTCAAATTTGCAATTAATTGTTATATTCAATTCAATTCAATTTATTTAACACATTTGTACAAGTGAGACTATTGTCTCTTAAAGTACATCGATATTTGGATATGTGTACAATATAATAATGTGAGTATAACAATATTTATATTAATATAAAACAAATAACAGAAATAGACAATGTAGATTCGAGAAAATAGCTAGAATAGTGTTTTTCGTATATCAAAAAATTCAGACAAAGCCAATTTAAAGCGCGATGCATTGGGCTCATTTTTAAGAAAATTAGGTAATGAGTTCCATACTTTGATAGTACTGACAAAGAACGTCCTTGATGATGAGAGATATTTATGGTGTGGAACGATGAGGTTACAGGTTCTGTCAGATCTAGCAAAACATAAATTTCGGAATAGGTATTCTGGTTGTTTTTTATAAATTAATTTATTCAGGAAAATTAGATTGCGATAGTTTCGGAAGGTAGTAAGACTGCAATCAAGTATTTTAAACGAAAACTCTGATATGTGGTCAAATTTACGCTTCAAGTAGATATATCTTGCACAATTGTTCAATGCAAGTTGTAGCTTATTTCTAGACCTGCAGTCTATATCACCAAACACTAACCCTCCCAACGAAATGAAAGGAACTATTAGTGATCTGACTAACATTAATTTGACATTTGGAGGAATGAAAGCAGCTGTGTACCACAATTTCCTTAACACAAAATAAATTTTTGATAAAACGTAGTTAATATGATCAACACAGTTAAAATTGGAATTTAGTTTGAACCCTAAACTATTAACGACCGACTCATACTTAATGGTAATATCCTGTAGTATAACCGATGGCAAATAAATAAATTTAGTGAGTTTGAACAAAAGTTGACTCATTATTTCTGATTTCATTTTTTTAAAGCACCTAAAATGAAAAACAAAGAATCTGTTAAATAAAGACCTATGCTTTTACGTGTAAGTAAAATTTGTCCAAAAAATAGGCCGGTTAAGTTATTACTTCTCTTTAAAGTTTTTTTGTGCGCTAACAGTTATTTTAGAACAATTTTTTAAGGATTTTGGTACATATAGGTAATTGGCAACAATGGGAAACAATATTTTATTTCAACAGAAAATGAGCGAAGCAGTAGTTCTCTCACCGTTTGGCGTATACAAATATATACATATGTAGAGATGAAACATTTGAGCAACGCGACAATTGAGAATTTGGTGCTATGTACTCAGGGGGGTTTGTGAACCTAATGCGTCCTACAGATGGCAATTTCGATAGGTGCACAGATTTTCGAATTTACAAAAAACTTTTTCTATTAATTATAAACAAATAGAGTAATATTTGTTAACAAAAATAGATCTATGCACTGCGGCTGATCAATACGAATCGATTCATAACTTTTATATGATTTTACGTATGCTAAGTATGCGAAACAGCCTGTCAATTGATTGTATGGAAATTTTGTTAGCTTATTAATATATAGATAATTCTAGATAGAGTTACTGGCGAAGTTAACGAGTATCAAATGACACTGTTCTTAATAATGAAGATGTCGTACACTGTCCAATTGAATTTTTAAATTCGCTTAATCCCTCTGGCATACCGCCCCATAATTTGAAGTTAAAAAACGATATTCCAATTATTTTGCTGCGTAACATCAAGCCACCAACTCTATGCAATGGAACGAGATTACAAATAAAACGAATGCATAACAATATCCTCGAGGCAATGATCCTCACGGGTCCTGCGGCCGGAGAGATATCGTTCATACCCCGCATACCTATTATTCCAATGGATATGCCTTTCCAATATAAACGGTTACAATTTCCTGTGAAGGTTTCCTCTGCAGTCACAATCAACAAATTACAAGGCCAAACTTTCCACAATGTTGGTATTGACTTGCGTGCAGAGTGTTTCACCCATGGGCAGTTGTATGTTGCAATATCGAGAACTGGGAACCCTCAGAATCAAACTATACTGCTACCTTCAGATAATAAAACTAAAAATGTAGTGTATTCGGAAGTACGTTAAGTTATAGAATTAAATAAATACCCCATATATATATTTACAGTAATTCCCTTTTCTAATATCAATAACATACCTCACGTATAATTTGTTATTATTTTGTACAACAATAAACATCCGTTTTGCGAGCAACGTCGCACACGAGCTGCTAGTACGATATATATAGATATATGTAGATGATATAGCATGCCTTTATATTTTTAATTATGCACTCTTTGATCAACTTTTTTTCAACATTTGTATAGTAAAGTATTGAATTAAATATCCAGAGAGTTTCAATTGCGCTGTTTTTTTTAACAACGACAATGTACAATTAATTTTTTTTTTTTTAAACAACGATAATGTACAATTTATTCTAGCTCGTACTAGATTTCAATGTTCATTCATCATTTATTAGCGCTTACCTGACTTAGCGATTTTGGTCGTTTCGTAAGAAGTCACGCCAGCTATCCCTGTTTCGCAATAACTGACGCCTAATGGGAGCACCAAGGGAGGTTGTTGTTGTAGCAATGCTACGCCTCATCCAATAGGTGTGACCGATCACAAATTGTCATCAATATCCTCTAACGGGAGTCCAAGGAAACTTGCTGTTTCAACAGGGGTGGACCTTACTGAGAGGGGTGTTAGAGGCGTTGGTTTCACAATACAGTTGAAGAGATGGTTGGTGTCATTTTGGGACACGTTACAAGCAGGACATATGCTTTGTATGTCGGGGTTGATTCTGGATAGGTAAGAGTTTAACCTGTTATAGTATCAAGATCGAAGTTGAGCCAGAGTCACTCGCGTTTCCCTAGGGAGAGTGCGTTCCTCTTTTGAACATTTAGGGTATTGTTCTTTGAGTACAGGATTCACCGCGCAATTCCTGGCATAGAGTTCCGACAGCTGTTTGTGGAGTTCACTGAGGACCTGCTTGTGTTTTTGGCTGCATACGGCTGTGTTCTCAGGTGCCGTATTTCCTCATAATGCTTACGGAGATGACTCCTTCAGCCCCTGGGTGATGTTGGCTTATCAATCAGATGTCTGTTAGGATGCCCAGGTTTATGGATATTGGTTAGCATTTCATTTCTCTCTCTGATGGGGAGTATTCTCGCCTCATTATGTAGATGGTGTTCTGGGGACATAAGAAGACAACCCGTGTTCCCTGTAGCTTCTTTCAGTGAGCAGTCCTTAGGCTTGGCGACCATATCGGAGACGCGTAGCATGCAATCGGCTGGCCAGTTGCTTTGTAAGTGGTAATGAGCGCTTCTTTATCTTTTCCCCAAGTACTGCCAGCAAGAGATTTGAGGATTTTATTACGGCTCTGGATTTTCGGTAAAATTAGGGCTGCATGCTCACCAAAATGTAAATCCTGATCAAACGTACGTGGGGTGTATGACAGTCGGTAGCGACATTTGGGACGTGAATGCTGTAAATAAGGTCGCCTATGATTTAGGTGATAATATCAGGTTTCGAGAGGTGAAAAAACTGGAAAGATCAGGGAGGTAGCCGTTTATTTTGTTGCAAAGCACATCGAGCTGTGGGCTTGGGCCTGTGGCCATTATCGTGCAGTCATCGGCGTAGGAAACGATAGTAACTCCTTCTGGTGGCGAAGGTAGCTTTGATATGTAGAAGTTAAACAAAAGTGGGGATAGGACACCACCCTGTGGCACCCCTTGTTTAATTCTTCTCGGTTTTGATGCTTCGTTTCTAAATTGCACCGATGCCTGCCGACTACCCAGATAATTTGCGGTCCACCTTTTAAGACATGGGGGAAGGTTCGACCCTTCCAGGTCTTGCAGTAACGTACCATGGTTGACCGTATCAAAAGCTTTTGATAGGTCTAACTAGGAGTACTGTTCTATGGTGGGGGTTTTGATTTAAACCGCAATTTATCTGGTTGCTAATGGCATTTAGCGCGGTGGTTGTGCTATGAAGTTTTCTAAAGCCACGCTGATGACAGGCTAGTTGCAAATTTGCTTTGAAATAGGGGAGCAAAATGGCTCCAAGCGTCTTGGCTACTGGCCATAGGAGAGATATAGGGTGATATGAATCTCCTATATTAGCTGGTTTCCCAGGCTTTAGTAGCGGGACCACTTTGGCCATTTTCTATTTTTCGGGAATGACAAAGGTGGAAAGGGATAGGTGGAAAACATGTGTTAAATATTTGAAACCCTCTTTTCTTAGGCTTTTAAGCATCGGCATGGCTACACCGTCTGGGCCCACTGCTTTAAATGGTTTATCTTGACCGATGGCATCCTCAAACTCTTTGGCGGTGATGGTAATTGCGCTGAATTTATGTTTATGTGCGCGTCTCTTGGCTCTCCGTCTAACTTTGTCAACCGTAGAATGCATTATATATTGTCGGCAAAAGGCGGTCGCCCATTTTTTCGCATCCGACAGCACTTTATCGCCAAAGGCGATGGAAATTTTGTCATTGTGCTTGGACGGATTCGATAGGGACTTTACAGTGGACCAAATCTTACCCACACCGGCAGAGAGGTTACAACTACTTAGATGCTCCTCCCATTTCGCCTGCTTGTGTTCTTCCACAAGCAATCTGATGCATTGGTTTATTTCCCTTATTTGGGGGTCGCCGGGATCGAGCTGTCTTATAAGGTAACGTTCTCTCGCTAAATTTGCGGCCTCCGCCGGAAAATGAGGCCGAATTTCGGGGGTTCTTCCGGCGGGAATAAAGCGAGCCGAGGCGGATTCAATAACGTCGCGGAAAGCACGCTCCCCTTGGCGAGCATCAGTCGGGATATGGAGGGAAGCAAAGCGGCTGTCTGTAAAGGATTTGTATTCATCCAACTTTCCTTTTTAAGACGCATTTATTAGCTTGGCCTGTATCTACATATGTATGTAACGGAATCTTTGAGCTTAATTTTCACCGGTTTCTAGAAGTCTGATTAATTTGAAACTTTGCATACGTATGAAGGACCGATGACAATGCATTAATGTGATGGTGTTGTGACATAAGGTCAACGGCCATAAGGTCAATTGGCCTTATTACCACTTTGAATGGCCATAAGTTTGATTGAAACTTTGCACACGTATCAAGGCTCGATGACAATGCATTAATGGGATGGTGGGGTGACATAAGGTCAATGGCCATAAGGTCAATTGGCCTTATTATCACTTTGAATGGCCATAAGTTTGATTGAAACTTTGCACACGTATCAAGGCTCGATGACAATGCATTAATGTGATGGTGTGGTGACATAAGGTCAACGGCCATAAGGTCAATTGGCCTTATTACCACTTTGAATGGCCATAAGTTTGATTGAAACTTTGCACACATATCAAGGCTCTACGACAATGCAATAATGTGATGGTGGGGTGACATAAGGTTAACGGACAGAAGGTCAATTGAACTTATGACCACCCCAAATGGCCATAGAATTAAAACCTTGCACATAATGCGAAAAACGCATTCCTTTATTAATGATAGAAGTGGAGGCATGGCACATCTACGAAAGAGCATACTGGAGCCCTTTTTAACACGCTTTTATTAGCTTGGCCTGTATCTATCTATGTATCCATGTATGTATGTAACGGAATCTGGAGTGGAGCCGAGAGCCCCTGTAATGCAGAGCTCCGAACTCCGTTGCACCTTTTGAAGCATTTTAAGATAGGTACTTTTAGCTAGTGCAGGCCACCAGACCAAGGCACCATAAAGAAGAATCGGGCGCACAATGGCTGTGTAAATCCAGTAGGCCACCTTAGGGGAGAATCCCCAGGAAGTGCCAATTGCCCTCTTGCAGGTGAACAGCTCTGCTGCTGGCTTCGTGGATAGCTCCACTATATGGTCACTCCATAATAGCTTCTTATGCAGAATGACTGATAAACTCTAAGAACGCACCCCCAATTCTTGGCGGTGTAAGATTTGGTACTTTGTACCTCCTCGTGAAGAGGACAAGCTCGGTTTTATCTGGGTTGACTTCCAAACCTGTGGCTGTGGCCCAGTGCGAAATTTTGGATAGTGCCCCTTCCGTTAGGTTGCAAAGAGTTTGCGGAAATTTCCCCCGCATGGTGACGCAGATGTGCAGTAGGAGTGCAGCTGATGCTGCTTTAAAATGATGCAGGTTAATTTGGAGGACCCTGATCATAAAATGTCTGCGTTCTCCTCCGTGAGCGTCGTATCCGGGTCGCCATCCCCCAGAAGCTGACCCTCAGAGTTCAACCTCCTGAGAGCCAAGCTTCCAGCCGAGCCTGACGAAGCGTAGCCACTGCCCTCGTTTACCTCCATCTCGTCTTCAGTGGGGGGGGGGGGAGTTCAACCACCTCCGTGCGAGACTGAAGCTTTACCAAGGCTTCGACATCAGCCTTCTAAATCTTAAGGCTTATATTTTTGAAGCCGTAGCTTACTTTGAAGTCCTGCTTTTTCAGCGCTTCGACGCTAGCGCTGTCAAGCAACAGGACTATCTGCATCGTGGCCCGTTCAAATTTCTCCCCGTTGACCACCTTCCAGTTCTTGAACGGTATACCCGGGTTGTACTCCTGGAGCAGGTCCAGGATGTCAGCTGGGTCCGTTGGCGTCACTGGAACTCAGGCTCTAGCCCTTGGTCGTGAGGAGATATCACGCGTCTCCACTACCTTGAGGCGCGCGCCCGGATATACCACCCCTATCAGCGTGACGGCGGCCCTATAGAGGTTTACCGACCTGGCGTCGTCACAGGCAATTAGCTTGACATTGCCCTGGAACCACACTGCATCGGTGTAAGATGGCGGTGGACCAGGGTTGTCTTTCTTAACCTTAACGCCACCGTAGCGAGCGCGTCCCCGATCCACTTCCACTGTTGTTTTGGGATCCTGCTGCCAATGATCTGCCGACCCTTGGCAATTTCGGCGAAATACCGCGTCCAGCCTCCCTGCGTCTTGGCCCTTTTCGGTGCCATGGGGTTGGATTCATCCATGGACCGCTGGCGTTTCGAGGTTTCATCACTCTCGACTAAAACTTTTAAAATTACTTGAACTAAAAAATTAAAAATAAATAATAGTTTAAAAAAACTACAAAAACACGCTTTTATAGCTAACCGAAATAAAAAATAGAAAATAATTTCCAATTAAAAAGAGTTTATATAACAGTAGTAGAAGGACAAACAATCATTTATAGTTAATCACCTCAAAATAAAATTATAATAATATTTAAGTTATTAACAGAATAATTTAATTCACAGTAAAAAGCGTGGGGTGCTTGATATTGAATGCTACAATTATTCTATTGGCAACTATCTGAGAGAAAAGATACGAAATGTAGTCAAATGGTGAAGTCGGCGGTACGCTCGAGCGAAATAAGTATTGGCAGATGGTCGGATGCCAATGTTACCATCGGGTGCCAGTTGACGCAGTTTACGAGTCCTGCGCTCACGATTGATATATCTGGCGAACTGTGACAGCTTCCTACCATACGAGTGAGGGCGTCTCCGTTTATTGTGCAGAACGTCGTTTCTTCTATTTGATCCGCCAACATCTCACACCTGCTGTCCGCCTGCAATTTTGAATGCCATAGATCGTCGCCTAAGATAATGTGATTATCGCCAGTGAGTAAGGCGCTGATACTAGGGCGGTATTCGCTGGGGCAGCAGGTGGCAGGAGGGATGTAGATGTTGATGATTTATAGGTTTACATCACCGTACCGGACAGATAAGCCCTGACGTTCCTAGACATTGTCCCTGCGGCCGATGTCGGGATCAATATATTATATTGATCTGAGTGATGTATGATAAACGCGAGACCGCCTCCATTTCCGCTCACGCGATCTTTTCTGTGGACATTATACCCAGAACAGGTCTGCAGAGCAGATCTTGCTGTGAGCTTCGTCTCTTGAATCGCAGCAATGCGGATGTTGTGCCGCTTCATGAAATCGACAATCTCCGTGATCGTCCCACTGAATCCATTACAGATTAACTGCAGAATTCTGAAGTGCATAGGGGGAGACGCCGTCACTCTAGGAGTAAGTGACGGGGGACTACGCCTGAGTTGTGAACGGCTAGGACGCAATTGCTGTTGTGGCCCTGGGACTCTACGGGACGCTCTTGGGCGTGAACAGAAAGGAGCCAAAAAAGATTTATAAAAGTTACGAGGACGTCGGGTTTTGGGATCTAGCCCAGAACAACCTGTCCGATGCAACCATCCCTTGCACGTGACACACTGACAAGAGTATGATTAAAATATTCTTTTCCGGCAAACGCAGCAAAACCATTTGTCAGGACCGGGGTCAGGAGACCGACCCGGATTGCGTTCGATACCTTCCCGGAGCAGGAAAATATGGCGCAGTCTCGCTGCAAGGAGCTGGGATGATGACAATTTGTGGGAGGGACACAACAAATTAAATGGGGTTGCACTGAAATGACAGTCCTTGGTCGGGAAAAATCCCGAGTCGCTCCGGTACATAGAACCGACTGCCTTGGGAAGTGACCAAGGGAAGTCAAGTCTTCCTCCACCTGCCTCTCCCGTCCTGTGCTTTGAAACTTGAGGTGTCGACTGAAATACTTTCTTGGCGAGGCGTCTTCGTCCATTCGAACAAGATGTCCTAGCAAGCGAACATTTGGGTTTTTATTCCCTGCACTATTGGCATATCTTCTTAAACTCTGCTTATTTTCCCGCTGCCAAATGCTGCTTTGAAGCCGACGAAAAGATGGTGAGTGTCGATTCTCTTGTCGTGACTCTCGTCCAGGATCTGGCGCATCGTGCAAACCTGGTCGATAGTAGATTTACCAGGTCTGAAGCCGCACTGACAAGGTACAATCAGTTTGTTAACTATGGGCTGCAGTCTTCCGCGCAGTACCCTGGATAGAACCTTATACGCGATATTAAGTAGGTTGACTCTGTGGCAATTGGCGCAGAGTACACTACACTGGGTTGGTCCCCATACAAAAAAAAAGTTGTTAATGTCCGCCTCTAAATTTAAAGATTATGTTGAGAGGGTTTCGGAAAAATTTTTTTAAATTTTTTTTTGATCCTTCGAAAAACAGCCGAAAAGGTTTTTTCGTTGTAACTTGGTTATTTGACGTCCGATTTTTAAAATTGATATGTCATTATTCTGTCCTTGAAAAGCTTCAATTTTCCGTTCAAATTTCTCAAAAAAATAATTCAGCCCTTCAAATAAGGGAAAAGAGCGAACTACGACCACATTTTTGCTTTTTCAATTTGCTGAACGCGTTAATAAAAAAAAAAAAAATTACGAAATGTAGAATTTCGAACTTCGTAAGCCCATATCTATTTTTTGGAGGCTAAGTTCGAAAAACGGAGATAGTACTTTGTTCAGGTTAGGTTAGGTTGAACTGGCCGGTCCATGAGGACCTCACATAGACTGATTGGGTCCGTAGTGTTAGCAGAAGTTTGTTTTAACGACCAAACTGAAAAACCCTATCAAAAACCAGGACCTGTGTTATAATATAACTCCGTCCTCTTGGCAAATACTAGAAGATTCCTAGGACTTAAGCCACTTGCTGCTTCTAGATCTGACAGCTGTATCACTCCTAATAGCTGGAGTCTTAGCCTAGCAAGTGCAGGGCACGAGCACAGAACGTGCTCGATCGTTTCCTCCTCCAACCCACACTTCCTACATCTGCTATCACTGACCAAGCCTAATTTAAAGGCATGTGAAGCCAGAAGGCAGTGTCCGGTCAGAATACCCGTCATGGGTCTACAGTCCTCTTTTTTTAATGATAGAAGCAACTTTGTTAGTCTAAGGTTGTAAGACCTACACATAATCTTGAACCGACGTCTTTCCCGCTTGGTCGATCATGTGCACCTCTGGCCTTCGCTTAATCTCGCCCAGTCTAATTGGGACGTCTACGGAGCAAGCTTCAAGGGATGCGCCCTTTTTAGCTAGTTCGTTCGCTTTTTCATTCCCATTTGTTCCCACATGAGACTGCTTACACTCTAACACGAATTTAGATGCTGTGCTATGCGAGATTATTGCCTTAACTGCTGCTTGACTGTCAATATAAAAGTTAACACGGTTGCAGCTTAAGCTATTCTCTTCCAGGGTTTCTACTGTTTTGGTTACGGCTAATATTTTCGCTTGGAAAACGCTACAGTAATCCGGCAGCCTGTAGGATCTGCTTATTTCCGGATCAGCACAGTATACCGCAGACCCTACTCCTTCCACTACTTTGGAACCATCTGTGTACACATATATCGTCTCGTCCGCCATTTGTGCACCCTTTCGCCAACCGTCCACTCCTATTGCCTTAAGAAGCGTAGATAGTGAATCAGGTAGTCTGTTCGTCTTGTGATTGATGACGCTATACTACTATGGCCATATGGTCGGCGCTCAAGCTGCCCCGAGGCATCGAGCATGGTTGCGGTTGTTAATGCTATGTTCTTTGCTACCAGGTCTACAGGTGGAATGTGCAGAATGGCATACAGTGCAGCCGTCGGGGTTGTCTTCAGGGCTCCCGTAATGCTGAGCATCGATAGTCTGCATACCCCCTCTAATTTTTTGAGGTATGTTGTTTTTTGTGTGGCTTTCCACCAAAGAAGAACTCCATAGTATAGAATAGGGCCTGAACCCAATTAGAAAGAGAGGGCGATAAGCCCCACGTACACCCCAGCATTATTTTACATGCATAGAGTGCCGTTGAGACCCTCTTGACCCTCTTCTCCAAGTTGAGCTTCCATGAAAGCTTACTGTCTAGGATGATTCCTAGATAATTTGTGCAAGGTAAGGTCACCCCTCCTAACTTAGACCTCGTCTAATTTGGGACCTTGTACCTCTTTGTAAACAAGACCATATCCGTCTTCTCCGCATTGACTTTCAACCCGACCCAGGTATGAATATCCCGAAGCGCCCGATCCATCAAAGAACTAATCGTTGGAAGGCACTTTCCACTTATGACAATTGCAACGTCATCTGCTTGAGCCGTAAGTTTTACGGGTCCCTCATCGAAAAGCCTGAGCAGTTGGTTGATGACCAGCGTCCACAGCAGAGGTGATAGCACCGCTTCCTGTGGCGTGCCCGTGTCCACTGATTTCGTGGCCTCGTACAATCCCTGTATGCCTGTCGAAAGAGGCGATTAAAATACCAAATTGATTCAAGGGGCTGCCAGCGCAAAATATATAGCTTATCCAAGCTGTTGTTGTTGGTTGCAATTTTCGGTCACTAGATTTTTGCTGGGATGGTCCACCAGGTATGCCGCACGCATCTACTGGACCAGGTGGGGTAATGACACCACATCCAGTTATGCCAAGGTATATACCACAACAGCAACCGGGTTGTGCAATGTCACGACAGCAGCAGCAACAACCTATCTGCCAATTCCAAAACAGTCGGGCTATCCACCACAACCTGGTCCACCTGGTTGTTCTCCATAACCTCAACATCCAGGTTATCCTATACAACTACCAGGTGCACCAGGTGGTTACGTGGGTCAAGTGATGCCACCAACACAACCTGACAAGCGCCAATGGTCAGTCAGCCACCCATGCCGGGTCAACCCCCAATACCCGCACATCCTGGTTATAATGTATGCTAATACAACTAATATATTTCAAATATTGCTGATGATTATTTTTGTATTATATTCTTTAGCAACCACCTGCACCTGGTACTGGTATATATCAACAGGCGCAATAGTATGATCAAGCCCACCGCCGTTTAGATCTCGATCAGATGCCAAATCCGATAAGCGTTATCATTGAAAATCAGCGTTTGTGGTGCTTTTATTACTAATCAACAAGGTTTATTGCCACCATTGGTGACCACAAAATATGTGGTACAAGATCAGGGTAACTCCTCGCCACGTTACGTTAGGTATTGATATTCGAAATTAATTTTTTGTTCGGCAATTACATTGGTCTTTCTCGCTGGCAGGCGTTTTTGTATTGCATACCTGCAACAGCTGATTTATTAAAAACAACAGCTTTGTCCTTTACACTTACCATCTCACAATGGCACGCACGGTTGAGGGTGAATATGAGCCACCCATTGTAAATCTTGCTGAATCGGGTTCAATTAGATGTAATCGTTTGCAAGGCTAAAATGCAATTTGTAGATGCTGGTCGTCGGTTCTAATGTCTAATGTGTAAAGTAACAACAGATGGTAAAAAAATCTTTCACTTTTACTTGTGTTCATTGATCCATATTTTTTCTCAACAGTGCCAACTGAATATTTCCAACATACACCACACCGGACAGCGTATTGGGTACTATGAGTTTTTGTGTAAAAAATGTGTGGGTACCGATAGCTCTCAAGGTAAACCTCAACTCATATCCAACATCAATGCCTCGCAATCAATTGTGGACGCTGTACGCACTACATTGGGTTCACACAGTATGGGCAAGCATATTGTTGATTCCAGTTGTAGGGCCACAATTTCAAATGAACTATTGGATTTTTTGCATCCAGCCGTAAAACTCTAGTCGAAATCGCCAAATCTCAAGATGCTGAGGTAAGGTTTTTGTTATATTAGAATGTGTAGAATAAAAATGTTTCTCTTATCAGGTCGGCCATGGCACCACTTCAGTAGTACTTTAAGCAGGTGAAATCTTAAAACAAGTTAAACCATATGTTGAGGAAGGCGTGTATGCACGTATCATCATTAAAGCTGTACGTAAAGCATTACAATTATTCATGCCCAAAATATAACATGGCTGTACATGTCGAAGCGCCAATCAAAGGAACATCAACGTGCTTTATTGGAAAAAAAGCGCTGCCACAGCAATGTCCTCCAAACTTATTCATCAACAAAAAGATTTCTTTTCTAAAATGGTTTTGGATGCTGTACTTTCCTTTGATGGACCCAAAGTTACCCAAAAAAAATTGAATTCCCATTATTAAATATAGAATTGGAATTGAAGGCTGAGCGTGATAATGCTGAAGTACGTGTTGATAATGTTCAAGAGTATCAGAAAATTGTTTATGATGAATGGCGTATTCTGTACAATAAACTAGCTAAGTAAGGCGCCAATGTTGTGTTATTTAAACTACCAATTTGTGATGTTGGTACACAGTATTTTGCAGATCATGATATGTTCTGTGCTGTTCGTGTACCAGAAGAAGATTTGAAACGTACAATGAAAGCTTGTGGTGGTGCTGTTATTACTACAGCTAATGATATTAATTCAAGTGTTTTGGGTCAATGTGATTACTTTGAAGAACGTCAAGTTGGTGGTGAACGTTTTAACATTTTCCAAGGTTTGATAGTGGGTTTGACATTAATTTTATTTGTATAGTTTATAATTATTTAAAGGTTGCGTTAATTCTAGAACATGTACATTGATTCTACGTGGCACTGCCGAACAATTTTCGTTACATGATGCTATAATGATTGTGCGGCGTACAATTAAACATAATTCTGCTGTTGCTGGAAAGTCAAAATACAAATTGAAAAAAATGAAAATGAAAAGATTGTGTCCAACTACGGAAGAAAAAACTATAAAATTTGTGTCAGTGAAATGATAATTATTGCTTTTGGTTGTTAGTTTTGAGGCATCGTCTTCGTGTGCCTTCTGATGTTGTTGTTGTAGCAGTGCTTCGCCCCATCAAATAGGTCTGACCAATCACAAATTGTCATCAATGTCCTCTAACGGGAGTCCGAGGAAACTTGCTGTTTCAACAGGGGTGGACCATAATGAGAGGGGTGTTAGAGGAGTTGGTTCCACATTACAATTGAAGAGATGGTTGGTGTCATGTGGGGACACATTGAAAGCAGGGACATTTTGTATGTCGGGTTTGATTCTGGATATGTAAGAAAGAGTTTAACCTGTTACAGTATCCAGATCGAAGTTGGGCTAGAGTGACTCGCGTTTCCCTAGGGAGCGTGCGTTCCTGTTCCGTAAGTATAGGGTATTGTTCTTTGAGTACTGGATTCACCGGGCAATTCCTGATATAGAGGTCCGACGACTGTTTGTGGAGCATTTTGGCAGGCCTGTAGCTTCATCCAGTGGGTAGTCTTTAGGCTTGGCGACCATATGGTGTAGGAAACAATAGTGACTCCTTTTGGTGCTGAAGATAGCTATTGATATGTAGAAGTTAAACAGAAGTAGGGATAGGACACCGGTTTGAATGTGAGTTTTTTTTGAAGTTATTGCAAAAAGCGTTGAGGATTTTTAATATCTTACGAGGTACCTTTGTAAATGTTTCTGAGAATGAAGAATGAGACCTATTCAAACTCAATTTTTATCAGGATAAAGCCGCTGAGACTTTGCTATACTTTAACATACAATACTTTACCCCTTTTTAGCAGAAATATAATTTTGATTTTATTAAATTTTAAAAATGTTTATTCCTCTACATTTCAGCATATCTTTTGCCAACACAGGTTGGCGATGTGTTTGCGCAGGACCGTGCTTTCGCTACTTTATAATGAATGTCAATTCCCATCAATGGATATTGCGGCGTGCGATTGACCAACAAGACGATGCCACGACAACTTTGAGTATTCTTGATCTGAAAATTAATATACATCGAATTTGTACAACAAACGAACAACACACACTAAAATAATCTTGGTTAAAAAGTATCTAAGAATATAATAATTCTAAGCTTTCTCCTACGTTCGTATTCTAAGCTTTTCATGCTCTAATTAAAAAAAAAATATTCAACAATCGCACAAAGTTTGCAAAGATTTTTAAAGCAATTTAATTGCAACGAATTTGTCAATAATTTTTAACCAAAATTTATGAACTAGATGTATAACAAAAAAGTATTTTGAATATAAATATTTGTGATAAACTTAACCGAAATAATTCTAAGTTTTTTCCTACGTTACTAATCTAAGCTCGGCGGCCACCGTGGTGTGATGGTAACGTGCTCCGCCTATCACACCGTATGCCCTGGGTTCGCACCCCGGGCAAAGCAACATCAAAATTTTAGAAATAAGGTTTTTCAATTAGAAGAAAATTTTTCTAAGCGGGATCGCCCCTCGGCAGTGTTTGGCAAGCGCTCCGGGTGTATTTCTGCCATGAAAAGCTCTCAGTGAAAACTCATCTGCCTTGCAGATGCCGTTCGGAGTCGGCATAAAACATGTAGGTCCCGTCCGGCCAATTTGTAGGGAAAATCAAGAGGAGCACGACGCAAATTGGAAGAGAAGCTCGGCCTTAGATCTCTTCGGAGGTTATCGCGCCTTACATTTATTTATTTATTAATTAAAATAATATTCAACAATCTCGTAAAGTTTGCAAAGATTTTTAAAGCAATTTAATTGCAACGAATTTGTCAATAATTTTTAACCAAAATTTATAAACTAGATGTATAACAAAAAAGTATTTTGAATATAAATATTTGTGATGAACTTAACTGAAATAATTCTAAGTTTTTTCCTACGCTACTATTATAAGCTTTTTATGCTCTAATTAAAATAATATTCAACAATCTCGTAAAGTTTGCAAAGATTTTTAAAGCGATTTTATTGCAACGAATTTGTCAATAATTTTTAACCATAATTTATAAAATAGATGTATAACAAAAAAATATTTTGAATATAAATAATTGCTGATGAATTTAACTGACAGTACCAATACCATCAACTAAATGGTCCTTATAAATATTGTAATCACATAATTCAAAACAAAAAATTACTATGAGTACATACGTTTATTATTGTAAAATCACGAAGACAGAAAATTGCACGAAGTACCCTCAATCTAAAATCATTCCATATATCGCCTTTTACACTAAAAAATGTGAAAACTTAAAAAATTTTAAATCGGTATTTAAGTGTAACTCGATTCATGAAAGCATCGTGAAATAACTTTTTTTTTGGTAGTTAACGTTATCGTTTAGCCTGGTTTTGTTAAGAACTTTGTTATTTTTGTGGTATAAATCAACATTCAACACAAAGTTACTCTGAATATGAGTTGAAATACTTTTTGGTTTAGGTTGCGATATGTAAAATTACATATTTTTGTACACAGTTCTAAAATGTAAAGGAAAAAAATTTATATTTATCTATTAATTAAATTATTAAAAACATATTGTTATATTAATGATACAGAGAATCGCCAACACGAATGCAAGTCGTTTCAAACCACTGGTAGGCAATTCACCACTTTAACTGTCAGAAAAAATGATAATTGTTCATTTTATGTAAAAAAATTCTGAAAGTTGCAATTGAAGTTCTGAAAGCTCGGGAATTTCAATTGAAGTTCGGAATTTTCAATAGAAGTTCAGTAAATTATAATTGAAACTCAGGAATTTCAACTGCAGTTCAGAAAATTACAACTGAAGTTCAGAAAATTACAATTTAAGTTCAATTATAATTTTCTGAACTACAAACAGAAATTCTGAACTTCAATTATAATTTTCTGACCTACAAATAGAAATTCTGAGCTTGAATTAAAATTTTCTGAACTTGAATTGAAATTTTTGAACTTCAATTGTAAGTTTCGAACCTCAATTGCAGCTTTCTGAACTAAAATAAAAAAGGTATAGTATTAAAATTGGCGAATTACAAGTCAACTTACTCAAATTGTGAATTGCCTACTCGCGAATTGATGGTTTACTGCAACCAATAGTTCTGTTAGTTCTTCTCTTTTGTTTTCTATATCATTAATTAATTCATTTAAGTTTCCCTTAACTTTGTATGCATCAATCACATACAATAAAATTTGTATTTACGGCTCACCAACAAGACTGAAAAACTATTCCTTCCTTATGACTTATAGTTAATAATTTACAACTATTATAAATAATCTAATATATTATAAAAATGTTGAATAAAAGAAATGTTAATGGATTTGTATTAAAGAAATGTTTTATTTATATAGCAATTTCAGATATAATCTAAGTAAAAGAAGTAGGAAGGCTAAGTTCGGGTGTAACCGAACATTACATATTCAGTTGAGAGCTATGGAGACAAAATAAGGAAAAATCACCATGTAGGAAAATGAACCTAGGGTAACCCTGGAATGTGTTCGTATGAAATTTGTATCAAATGGATGTTTATTAGGGAGTATTTTAAGAGGGAGTGGGCCATAGTTCTGTAGGTGGACGCCTTTTCGATATATTGCCATAAAGGTGGACCAGAGGTGACTCTAGAATTTGTTTGTACGATATGGGTATCAAATGAAAGGTGTTAATGAGTATTTTAAAAGGGCGTGGGCCTTAGTTCTATAGGTGGACGTCTTTTCGACATATCGCCATAAAGGTGGACCAGGGGTGACTCTAGAATTTGTTTGTACGATATGGGTATCAAATGAAAGGTGTTAATGAGTATTTTAAAAGGGAGTGGGCCTTAGTTCTATAGGTGGACGCCTTTTCGGGATATCGTTATAAAGGTGGACCAGGGTTGGCACTAGAATGCGTTTGTACAATATGGGTATCAAACGAAAGGTGATGAGTATTTTAAAAGGGAGTGGGCCTTAGTTCTATAGGTGGACGTCTTTTCGAGATATCGCCATAAAGGTGGACCAGGGGTGACTCTATAATGTGTTTGTACGATATGGGTATCAAATTAAAGATATTAATGAGGGTTTTAAAAGGGAGTGGTGGTAGTTGTATATGTGAAGGCGTTTTCGAGATATCGACCAAAATGTGAACCAGGGTGACCCAGATCATCATCTGTCGGGCACCGCAAATGTATTTATATATGTAATACCACGAACAGTATTCCTGCCAAGATTCCAAGGGCTTTTGATTTCGCCCTTCAGAACTTTTTCAATTTCTTCTACTTAATATGGTAGGTGTCACACCCATTTTACAAAGTTTTTTTCTAAAGTTATATTTTACGTCAATAAACCAATCCAATTACCATGTTTCATTCATTTTTTCGTATTTGGTATAGAATTATGGCATTTTTTTCATTTTTCGTAATTTTCGATATCGAAAAAGTGGGCGTGGTCATAGTCGGATTTCGGCCATTTTTTATACCAATACAAAGTGAGTTCAAATAATTACGTGAACTGAGTTTAGTAAAGATATATCGATTTTTGCTCAAGTTATCGTGTTAACGGCCGAGCGGAAGGACAGACAGTCGACTGTGTATAAAAATTGGCCGTGGCTTCAACCGATTTTGCCCTTTTTCACAGAAAACAGTTATCGTCCTAGAATCTAAGCCCCTACCAAATTTCACAAGGATTGGTAAATGTTTGTTCGACTTATGGCATTAAAAGTATCCTAGACAAATTAAATGAAAAAGGGCGGAGCCACGTCCATTTTGAAATTTTCTTTTATTTTTGTATTTTGTTGCACCATATCATTACTGCAGTTGAATGTTGACATAATTTACTTATATACTGTAAAGATATTAACATTTTTTTTAAATTGACTTTAAAAATTTTTTTTTTAAAGTGGGCATGGTCGTTCTCCGAAATTGCTAATTTTTATAAAGAATACATATAGTAATAGGAGTAACGTTCCTGTCAAATTTCATCATGATCTCTTCAACGACTGCCAAATTACAGCTTGCAAAACTTCTAAATTACCTTCTTTTAAAAGTGGGCGGTGCTACGCTCATTGTCCAACACTTTACTAATTTTCTATTCTGCGTCATAAGTTCAACTCACCTACCAAGTTTCATCGCTTTATCCGTCTTTGGTAATGAATTATCGCACTTTTTCGATTTTTCGAAATTTTCGATATCGAAGTCAGACATCGTTCAATTTAAATAGCGATCTGAGATGAGTGCCCAGGAACCTACATACCAAATTTCATCACGATACCTCAATATTTTCACATGTTATCGTGTTAACGGACGGACGGACGGACATGGCTTAATCAAAATTTTTTTCGATACTGATGATTTTGATATATGGAAGTCTATATCTATCTCGATTGCTTTATACCTGTACAACCAACCGTTATCCAATCAAAGTTAATATACTCTGTGAGCTCTGCTCAACTCAGTCTAAAAACGGTCGTAATACTAGTCAAAAGGCGGTCATATTAACGTAAAAATACTGTAAAAATACTCGTAAAGTTACAGGTATATAACTTAAAAAATGACTGCCATTTGACGGTTAACGTGAATGTAAGAACAGTACAGCACTATAGTTTGTTTACATTTCGATAACCTAATACCGTATATGTGTGAGCAGTATGGACAATCACATAAATAGGTACGACGGAATGGACTGGTCACAAAAGTTAACGCCGCCCTGTACAAACGCTACTTAACGATTTACGTGTTCCATCGACACAGATTTTAGTCATTTAACTAAGCAATTTACGGGTACGGTTTTTGCTGGGTTAACATATATGTTAGCTGACTGGCAACCCTGTTCAATAATGTTTTGACACTTACTTGGGTCGTTTTTCGCTCAAAAGATATTAGGGCCGTTCCATTGGTTTATCGAGCTCTGGCTCTGGCTAAAATCTCATTGGAACGATCTGGATCAACTTTATGAGAACTGGCAGCACTAATATAAAACATCTGTTTTGTTGAAAATAAGTAGAAACGTACACAAAATTTTAAGATACTGATAGAATTATTAACATTTAAATAGTTTCGCACGTAAGCAAACTATTTATTTTCCTTACATCATCTTCAAGTTGTTTACTCTTTCAGTGTTTTTGCTTTTAAATATGGCGAATTCTTTTATGTATACACAAATGTACACATATTTAGTTCAGTGCTACAATGGCTCAACTATATGGTTGGCTCATCTCACCAGCTGATTTTATTTTTTTCATTTCACTGTAGTAGGGATTGTCAGAAGGAGATGGCAAACTTAAAATGAAACCAACGAATTTACAACATTTTCTTACTAAATACAAATGCTGCTAAGTTTTATGTTTTCATTCCATTCTGTGAGAGATAAGCTAATACATAAATTGTAGCGTTAAGTTGAACTATGTAAACATGCCATTAGGTTGAGTTCTTGTATATGCCGATGTGGCAATGCTATAACAAATGTCAAATAAAGAAACAAAAAAAGCGCTCTCTTCCGGGTTGCAATTTATACGAAAACGAAGTTTGTCCTCTTTCATTTTAATATATCTTAATATATCACAGTGGCGACGAGCAGAAAACAATTCAAACTGATTTATAAACGCGTAGCAAGTGCTTGGTGATCAGCGGCTAATAATATTTTGGCAAAATGGCAACCAACAATTTTAATATTCCATTTTTTGACCACGAAAAAAACTCATGGTTTGTCTTTGAGAAGCAGTTGTTGCAATTCTTCATTGCTGCTAACATTGAGGAGGTAAAAAAGAAGGCAATATTGTTAACTTCGTTATCCGAAAGTGCGTATACTCTGTTGGACAACTTAGTACGTCCGGAGGCGTTGGAAGATAACAGCGTAACTTTGGAAAAGTGTCTCGATTGTCTGCGAAGCCATTATAGGCCAACAACATCTGCGTTTGTGGAGCGTTACAAATTTTACAATGCTACAAAAACAGCGTCAGAATCAATAAATGATTGGGCAGCTAGAGTGAGAGCGTTAGCTGTAAAGTGTGAGTTTGGCCAAAGTTTAAATATGGCGCTAAGGGACAAGTTTGTAATGGGTCTGGAAAAGGGTCCAGCCAGGGACAAAATTTTTTTGGAAAATGTAGGCGCAACTTTCGAGAAAGTGATAGCGATAGCAAATACAGCAGAGTACATTAAGCAACAACAAGAGGATATTATACAAGTAAAACAGGAAGAGCTAAATTTTTTGAAGAAAAATCAGAAGTCGCAAGCAGAGCAAAAGAAACAGCAAAATTGGAAAAACAAGTCAAATCAAGGCCAGCCGAAACAGCAACCATGCGAAGTGTGCGGCTACACTAACCATAGCAAAAGTGAATGTAAGTTTAAGAATTATAAATGTAATAATTGTAAAAAAAGGGGGCACCTAAAAAAAATGTGCAAAGAGAAAAGTTTAAATTTTTTGAATAATGCAGACGAGTTAAGTTTATTCTCACTTAATAGTGCGAAAGATAAACCTATTGTTGTAACCATTTTTGTTGAAGGCAACGCTATTGATATGCAGCTCGACACAGGGTCAGAAAACAATGTGATGTCGGAAGAGACATACAAAAGCCATTTTAGAAAAAATATACTAAATGAGATATCAATTTTGTTGAAGACATACAACGGTGGCAGTATTGTGCCGCTTGGTGAGTTTGAGGTGGATGTACACTTTAAAGAGCAACGCAAATGCATTTCATTTTTGGTTATTAAGGCCGGCGGTCCGCCGTTGTTAGGTCGAAAATTCTTAAACAGTTTTGGTATTGAATTATCTAGCTTAAATTTTTCTAACAAATCAGATGCGACGTCAATGTCTTACAAAAATTTTCCAAACTATTTGATGGGTCTTTGGGATTATTTAAGAAGAGTAAAGCCCATTTACATGTAAAGGAAGGCACCGAACCGAAATTTTTTAGGCCTCGACCATTACCTTTAGCGATTAAAGAAAAAGTTGAAAAGGAGATAGACAAGTTAGTAGAACTGAAAGTTTTGGAACCAGTGGATTATTGCGAGTGGGGGACACCGATTGTTCCAGTGCAAAAAAAAGATGGGGGAATTCGCATATGCGGTGATTTTAAAGTGACCTTAAACCCACATCTGCATGTGGAAAAGTATCCCTTACCACGTATTGAAGAGATTTTTGCCAAGATGCACGGCGGGGTGAAGTTTGTAAAACTGGATTTAAGTACAGCGTACCAGCAAATCGAGTTGGATGAACAATCTCGCAAATTCACAACAATTTCGACGTCAAAAGGCCTTTTTCAGTATACAAGACTGATATACGGGTTGGCATCCGCACCCGCCATTTTTCAAAAAATTATGGACACACTATTAGTAGGCATTGAGGGCGTGGTAGTATTTCTCGACGATATACTAATAACAGCAACCAACGTCAGACTTCTTACTCGAAGACTTGAAAAAGTGTTAGCCCTGTTAAGTGAGGCAGGGTTAAAGTTGTCTAAATCGAAGTGTGAGTTTTTTGTTGACGAAATTAAATATTTAGGGCATATTATAAACAAAGAGGGCTTGCATATGGATCCTGATAAAGTGAAAGATATTAGAGGCGCTAAAGAGCCATCAAACGTAAAAGAGCTTCAATCTTTGTTAGGGGTGATAAATTTCTATAGAAGATTTTTACCTAATTTATCTACTTTGCTTCACCCACTTTATCAGTTGTTGCAGGCGAATACAAAATTCGAATGGTCAAAAGAATGTTCGGAAACATTTTCAAAACTTAAAGACTTATTGGCATCAGAGAAATGCCTAGCCCATTTTTGCCTCGAAAAAAGAATTAAATTAACGGTGGATGCTAGTCCCACGGGAGTAGGTGCGGTTCTAACGCAAGTAGAGACTGGTGAAATAGAGAAACCAATAGAGTTTGCTTCAAGAACATTGTCGGATACTGAAAAAAGGTATTCGCAACTTGACCGAGAAGCATTGGCTATACTGTTTGGTGTAAAAAAGTTTCATCAGTATATTTTCGGTAGGCATTTCACCTTGGTTTCTGACAACAAGCCGTTACAACACATTTTTAGTCCGAAAAAAGGAATTCCAGAAATGGCGTCAAATAGATTGCAGCGTATTGCTCTAACGCTATCAGGTTATCGTTTCGACATTGAATACGTCAAGTCTAAAAACAATATAGCAGATTATTTCTCGCGAAACCCCGACAGCAGTGCCGAGGATCAATGCGTTTTGCCTGATGATGTTTATGTAAATTATTTTCAAGAGCTTGGGGGACGAAGCGAAATGATTAACCTAGAAAGCATTAAAACTGAAACTGCACAGGATAATACGCTACAACGAGTAAAGAAATTTCACCATGAGGGATGGCCAGAGAAATGTCGGGATCCAGAGTTGTTACCATATTTTAATAAAAGATTGGAATTGGGCGAAGAATCAGGTTGCTTATTTTGGGGGTTTCGGGTTGTGGTTCCAAAAGCATTGCAAAATAAAGTTGTCGAATTTTTACATGCGACACACATGGGAATTGTGAAAATGAAATGCATGGCTCGTGAGTGTTGTTGGTGGCCGAACCAGGGAAAAGATTTGGAGAAGGTAGTAAAAAGTTGCGAGCCCTGTTTACTTAATCGTCCGAACCCACCAAAGCAAGAGCTTCTCCCATGGAAGAGACCCCAGGAAGTATGGTCGAGAATCCATTTAGATTTCTTTGGACCTTTTAAAAACCGCTGGTGCTTAATCGTTGTAGACAGCACAAGTAAATGGGTGGAATGCATAGACATGGGAACGAATATAACTAGCCGAGCTCTTATAGCAGTGTTGAGAGAAATATTTGCACGTTTTGGGTTACCAAAATGCGTGGTTTCGGACAATGGTACGTCATTCACATCGAATGAGTTTACCAATTTTTTGAAACAGAATGGAATTACACATGTAACATCTCCTGTAGGTCACCCACCCACTAATGGTCAGGCGGAAAATGCGGTTAAAACAGTTAAGACCGCCTTAAAACGGAATTTACTTAATACACCGTTGTCTGACTTCAATAAAGTTCTGAGTAATTTTTTGTTAGATTATCGAAATACTGTACATGCTAGTATGGGCGTATCTCCAGCCTACATTATGTTTAATAAAAGGAAATTAAGATGTCGATTAGACTTACTCAATGGAAAGCGAAATGTTGTTAATCTAACCAATACTGAAATCACAGCATTTGTTGAAAAAAAGAAAAATGAACAAAAGAGATATTTTAAAGGAAAGCAAAACAACAACTTTAACGTGTATGACGCGGTGATAGTTAAAGATTATTCGGTTCCAGGGAAAGTAAAATGGACAAAAGCTGTGATTTCCAAAAGAATTGGAAAGCAAATGTATATTGTAAAAACTTACCATAATAAATCTTGGAAAAGACACGCAAATCAAATTATCTTATCGCAAAAAGAATCATCGCACTCATCACTAGATGATCCACTACAACCTTTAACAAATTTAAGTAATGAAAATCAAAACATATTAACTAATAATTGTGGTCCCGATGATACAAGTACAGACAAAAATACAAAAACAACTACACATACAAGTTATAACGTACCCAACGATATTATTTGTAATGAGAAAACGAAGTCACGGGAACCCACTACTCATTATAATTTAAGACCGAGAAAATAACAATTTCTTGTCAAACAAAATTATGTATCCTAAGCGCGAAAGTCTGTATTAAAATCATGTATATGTTACCAATTAAGAAGGGGGTATTGTGAGAGATAAGCTAATACATAAATTGTAGCGTTAAGTTGAACTATGTAAACATGCCATTAGGTTGAGTTCTTGTATATGCCGATGTGGCAATGCTATAACAAATGTCAAATAAAGAAACAAAAAAAGCGCTCTCTTCCGGGTTGCAATTTATACGAAAACGAAGTTTGTCCTCTTTCATTTTAATATATCTTAATATATCACACATTCCATTCGTCTGACAGCAACACTCTGATTTTGGCAATGTGAACAAATGTATGTTGTTGCTGTAGAGATGAACCAACCATATAGTTGAGCCATGAGTGCTACCAACTCAAAAGTGGTTAGCTGTCAAAAAATCTACTACAGAAAACGAAACGAACAGAACTGCTATACGGATCAGAAATTGAACCAGATAAATATCAGGATCACAACGTTGTTGTTGCATTTGCATGTTAAATTTCTATCCGTATCTCGCTCAAGTCTCAATGGAACGTAACTAATGGCGCAATAATAATGTATTGAAAATGTATGTATGTATGCTTGTGTGTTTGTATGTGTACTTTTCAGATTACTTTACATCTTCGCACAGTAAAGGCACTGTCAAACAATAAACTAAGTATGTAACACTATGCAAAATGACCAAAATGTATTGCTATTTGTTTGCCACTTGTACAAAATGCAGACAATGTTATTAAACACAACAAATTTAATATTTTTACGGACGATATATTTTTACGACCTTATCACCAACAGCGTTGTGAGTGATTTGTTGTGTTCTGATACATTTTTTCTTAATTTTTTCAATTAAGAAAAAATGTATCATAACAATAATAATGATAAAATAATTATTGTTAGGACTTGGGCTCGATTCAAACCGCGATCTTACAAATCAGTAGGCCGATATAACAACAAAAATTGTTAATACATCCCAGAGCATGGGGAATAAGTGTCAATAAAATATGACACTATGGCATCATTGCCATGAAACAAGTCCAATTTTCACATCCATTCTGCAACAGATGTCGCAGTGCTGTGAATAACAATTGGTAAGAACCAGAATAGAAGTAGAAATAATGAGGCCAACCAAAAAACCGCTGTGATATCTGAATGGTTATAGCAGCGGCGCCTAAACGTTGCCGATGAAGGAATTTAGCAGTTCCCGAAATGGATCTATACAACGAGCTATGGCAGTTGTATACATTTTTTCTTTCTTCTATTCTAATTAAAAATTTTTTTTTTCAATTAAGATAAAATGTATCATAACAATAATAATGATAAAATAATTAATGTTAGGCCTTGAGCTCGATTCAAATCCGCGATCTTATAAAGTATTTGAATCAAAAAGAACACGCGTGTGCATGTGATTTATTCCATATGGCGCACATACGAGTTGTGTGCTCAATATTTTTTTAATATTGCACAGCTCATGTGTATGTGCATTGAGTTCCGTAATAATTTATTTCCCACAAGTTTACGAATACGAACCCTGGTTTTGCTATAAAACATAGTGTTTGGAATGTTCCAGAATGGCAAAATTTTCCGTTTTTGACTTCCCATAAGGATATTACAAGGTTTCAGAAATTGAATGTTAACCCCATCAACATCTCAAAAAAAATTTAAAAGTGCACTCATTGCGTTTTGGTTTGGAACTCGTCAAAAAGCTTGGTATCAAATTGTAAACTTACTTTGGTGTCGGAAATACTTCGTTGTGTGTTGCACATTCTCTCAGCTCGTTAATAGACGTTTTCACTCGATTTTTATACGCATCAAATATAACGCTTACTTCCCCATGATCTCCTATTTCTTCAATTATAGCATCGTAATAGCGGTCATCTTCTGCCCATTTAGCTTGACATTTGTCACCTGGCTTCCAGTTCTGCGGGGAAGTTACCAACTTCTCAGCAGCTAATAAAGCGGCCTCGATTTCCTCATAATATTCGGATATAGATACCCCAGATGAAGGTTCTACGTATGATGATTTTGTTTGCTCTTCGAACTGTGTTCTTAACAGATCGCGAGTTAATTCTATAACTTCCATGAGGCCCTTTTTTAATTTTAGTAGTTCGACATTTCTGGGATCCGTTTGTAACCCTGCTTCGACCTGTTCAACATTAAGAACAACCAACTTCTTTATATGTGCATACATGGTATTGTTATACATATGTACATGAATGGCATATTATTAGTACTAAAACTTTCCCCCTTATTTATAAAAAATAAAATTGGATAATTAAATTCTTATAATTGGGAGTTTGCATGAAAAGGGAATGTTATTTTAAACAACTTTATAAATAAGGGGGTTATTTTTTAAGCAGTAAAAAGGCATATATACAGTCATATATAACGTCAGTGTAATATTCTACAACAGGGGTCGACTGCTATATACTACTACAGCGGTAGACTTTCAATCGTGTTATACGAGCAAATGTGAACGTGAAAGCGCAATGTATACGCAGGTGGTCGGATGCCAAAGTTACCATCGGCTACCAGTTGACGCAGTTTACGAGTCCTGCGCTCACGATTGATATATCCGGCGAACTGTGACAGCTTCCTACCATAAGTGTGGGGGCTTCTCCGTTTATTGTGCAGAATGTTGTTTCTTCTATTTAATCCGCCAAAATCTCACCCCTACTGTCTGCCTGCAAGTTTGAATGTCAGATCGTGATGGGCATTGAAATCGCCTAAGATAAGGCGATTATTGCCAGTGAGTAAGGCACTGATATTAGGGCGGTATCCACTGCGGCAACAGGTGGCATGAGGGATGTAGATGTTGATGATTTCTAGGTTTGCATCGCCTGACCGGACAGATAAGCCTTGACATTCTAAAACACTGTTCCTGCGGCCGATGTCGGGATCAAATATATGATATTGCACAGAGTGGTGTATGGTAAACGCGAGGCCGCCTCCATTTCCGCTCTCGCGATCTTTTCTGTGGACACTACACCCAGAACAGGTCTGCAGAGCAGATTTTGCTGTGAGTTTAGTCTCTTGAATCGCAGTAATGGGGATGGTGTGCCGCTTCATGAAATCGACTACCTCCGTGATCTTCCTAGTTAATCCATTACAGTTTAACTGCAGAATTCTGAAGTGCAACGGGGGAGACGTCGTCACTCTGGGAGTAAGTGACGGGTGACTACGTCTGGGTTGTGAAAGGCTAGGACGCAACTGCTGTTGTGGCCCTGGGACTGGACGTCCTTGGGTAAGCACTGGGGTACCCGGTGTGTTTGGGTTTGCGCGGCCTGGCAACATGGCGCAATGAAACCCGTCGGGGTTGCCGTCGCGGAGACCAGAACATCTAGGAAAGTGGCACCGTCCAAGGCAGGAACTGCATTGGGCGGATTTCGCAAACATATATATTCTGCGCTGGCAGACGGTGCAAAAGGAGGTAGGGTAGGTAGGAGGTACACGATTACTGCCGGAAAAGAGGGGGGAGAAGACGGGGGCAGGGGCTGATGCTCGGGATTGCTACATGCTCTACTACGGAGATAGTAGGTATGAGTGGGAGCGGCCGTATGAGTTGGTAGAGCCGTGGGGCGCGAGCAGCAGCGGGTACTTGTTGTGGCTTGCTGAGCAGCGGGGCTGCTGGAAGGTAGTGGGGGCGCTAAGGCGTAGACTACGGGCGTGAACAGCAAGGAGCCACAAAAGATTTATAAAAGTTGCGTGGACGTCGGGTTTTGGGATCTAGCCCAGCACAACCTGTCCGATGCAACCATCCCTTGCACGAGACACACTGACAAGAGTCTGACCGTCCTAAAGAGATTCTTTTCCGGCAGAAGCAGCAAAACCATTTCTCAGGACCTTGGTCAGGAGACGGACCCGGATTGGGTTTGATACCTTCCCGGAACAAGAGAATATGAAGCAGTCCCGCTGCAAGGAGCTGCTGGGAGGATGACAATTTGTGGGAGGGACGCAACAAATTAAATGGGGTTACACTGAAATTACAGTCCTTGGTCGGGAAAAATCCCGAGTCTCTCCGGTACATAGAACCGACTGCCTTGGGAAGCGATCATCCCGTGGTAATGTTCCGGAGTCAGATAAACAATTTAGCATGTAAATGCAACAACAACGATTTGAGCCAGATAAATCCAGATAGAAGTCTGGTTGAATTCGTAAGCCAAAGAGTTTGTTAATTTCTTGTCCTTAAGTTGGTAAGAACGCTTTTAATAAATCTACTTTTTCAAAAAATATATGTATCTGCAAACACGCGGGCAGGCACGCCAACGGGACTCGCGTGGACCGTTACCAAGCAGGCCACGTAATCGCCCAGTACAAATAAAAGGTAACAAATGAAATACGTGAAATATTTATTATAATACATTTAAGGGATAGTGTAAAATAAGTTTAAATAAAGTGAAGTGTACGACTTGGAAAAGTATAAATTTATTGTACGGAACCCTGGACACGGCGAGTATACCTCAGCAATTATTAAAAAAGCAACGGGGCAAGGGGAAGGTTCGTAACAATTGGCGCCCGAGCAGGGCCCCTCCAAGTCGTACAACTAATTATTCAGAGGGAAAAACTCCCGATAGAAATATTTAAGATGTTGGAGTCACTTGATACCAGGCATGCTTAACGAACGAAACGATATCATTTCGTTACGATAATCAACGCTAATAAACGAAACGAAGTCACTTCGTTTCGTTTATTAACGTTAATAACGTCAAATTAACGTTAATTTGACGATCTTAACGTTAATAAACGAAACGAAGTGACTTCGTTCCGTTTATTAGCGTTGATTATCGTAACGAAATGATATCGTTTCGTTCGTTAAGCATGCCTGCTTGATACCAAGTGGCTCGATAATGTCGCCAAAGAGCAGTTGGTGTCAATCCACAAGAGCTAGACATCGAGCACACAGGCACAGCGCGGGAGATCCGAAAACGGATAGTTTTAGCAATTTCCAAGGCACCGACCGACTCTGAGATATACGCAAAATTCATATGTATTGAAACCACATACAGGAGCGCAAAAACCAATTTGAATGAACGTGAATGGGCCAAAGGCACCAATCCCACGAACTCCAAGTGGGGCAGGAGCGAGAGGTCCTACAAAGACACCAGAAATGTTACAATTAGCATTTCCGACACAGAACCGGCAACCCCCACCAGGAGCAAACGCCGTAACCCCCAAAGATGTGATAACCCAAGGTAATCAGGCATCGATCCTTGTACTCACACCTGTTATCGAACAAGTACGGAGGTGGTCAGTCGATAAGTGCTTACAGGAGTCCCTGTCTTCGTAAACCTACCTCCGGTGTAAAAGGCAGATCAATGTCCGTTGATCTTGGGCCCAAAAAGTTGGTACCAATCGGTGAGCTGGGGTGTTCAAGTCCACCAGCCTTGGTTTGGCCGAGGAGGACTATCCACCCTCCCCTTCCATTTTCGGGTAATGGCACCCGGTTGCACGTCAACTCCACCGCGAGTTCCGTGCTTGCCTCAGGATCCCTCTTTCATTGATTTTATAATCTCGGGTATCTAATTGTCAGGTCAATCAGATCGAGATTTGTGTTTTGTCGCAATTTAGGAATGTGACCAACCTTTTCTGTCCTGCAGTGTTACAACAATGTATAATACATTGTTAACGACGGAGCTGATTTTGCTCAGACATTGCTTGAAGGCGGCACCTCCCTCCAACGCTATGCACCACATGTTATGATCAAAACCGCCCGTTCGCCGTGAACCGACTACCGATGTAATCTATCAGCGCAAGTGTCTTTCCTCATGAATAGCTACTTAAATGTTCTATAGAGTGAGAGCGTCATACAATTCCTTGTGAATAAAACTATCTGTTGTTTGGTCAACAGACAGTGATGCTCACAAGTACTTACGACACAAACACTCGCAAGATACATCTTCACTAATCATGGTAATAACCCACTTGCACATCAAGACCCATCTCGCTAGTCACAGGTACTTGTGCGTTTATGATCATGTTGCAACTGAACACAGCTAAACGTTCTATTCAGTTTTATGCAACTTTGCTCTGCATTATTTGCTACTTTATATATGCCCACATATTCATCGTTATTTGCTACTGTGGTATACAACTTCTAATAACTCGCTTCGTTGTATAATCTTCCTCATTATTCTTCATTATTCTTCAAATTACGCTCCATTTTATTCCACAATTTAGGGCTGTGGCCAACCTTTTCAACCGTAGACCTGTGTTGGGGGGCTTCCCCGCCTCAGCAATATCTTTGCAACAGCAGCTTGCCACACTGCAGTGATCTAACATCGTTAAATCTGCCACATTTTTGGATGTGGCCATCCACTCTGCGAACGCCTCCTATTCGCTACGCAGTCTAAAGCAGCCTCAAACATCTCAAAAGACGAGATGAGCATCGGCCCACTCGTACAATTATCGATTGTTTTTCGGCTGACGATAGACATACGTTTCTTCTTTCACCATCTTTCAACCGTGTTTCACCATCTTTCTCCGGCATCTCCGGTTGCCACAATTATGGGATGTGACCAACCTTTCATCTGCCCCTCAGGGTCAGTTTCTCAATGAAATTTGGGTATCTGTGACAAGCAAGAGACCGAATTCCCTTGGGTCTTGCGTCCCCAAGGGAAAACAAGTCTACTCAGAGCGTTTCATAACGTGAACTCTTATTCGAAACCACAACCACCGCGATGCTCCCACAAGGGGGCCATCCCAGGACAGGAGGTGAGACCTGAGAACAAAGCATCGTTCGATGCAGTGCATCAGATCACACTGGCTTCTCCTGCTCCCGCGGTAGCAGTATTTATAAAGACCTTGCCTAGGGTCCCACAGGGTGATACCCGCGTCCACCCTGCTACCTTTCGAGTAAAACACCTTACTCATGGATTGGGTACCCATGGTATTATGGTCGCCTCTTACGACCGGTATACCTACCGTGGGCATATTCTTTCCCCTAGCCCACAGGGGTACGGAGGTGGTCAGTGAAATACGATGGTGGACGGGTTCCCCTAGCATTCATAGAACGGCTGGAAGAATTTGCAGAGGTATACACGGTAAACGCAGACCGCCTCCCGAAGACTATGCCAGAGTTACTATGCAACACCGCCCTTTAGTGGTACCGCAACAACAACGAACACTGGACCAACTGTGCGGCCTTCAAGTGTGATTTCCTCCGATTTTTCTTACCGGCCAGATATTTCGAGCGTCTAGACGACGACATACGACAGCGAAGACAACACGCACGGGAGAAATACAAGGATTACGTGCTGGCGGTGCGGCATGCCGGCTACAGTTACGAGCAACGGATGTAGAGGATATTTCGGAACAGCCGTCCGAATTACCTACTGTATATCCGCCGGCGAGATTTCACCAGTTTAGCGGAACTTCTCGCCCATTGTTTACTATATAGTTTGGCAGATTAAATTGAGGTTAGGTTGCGAATAGAGTGGAAGGCAGTGGACTAGGCAGTCGAATGTCATATAATGAAGGAATTGATGTTCGGAGTTTTTTCAAAATTTGCCCGAAGTCCTGAATCACAAAAGGGAGTGTAGTTAAGTACGAAAATAAAAAAATGTAGTTAGGTTTTGCTCCTTTTTTAGCAGGAGATTTTCATTTTAAAAATGTAATGTACAAAGCAATGTTCATTCTATTACTTTTTAGCAGGAGATTTTCATTTTAAAAATGTAATATATAAACCAATGTTCCTTCTATTACTCATTTTATCTATGGAGCTTCACATGCACTTTATAAAAAAGTGCTTTTTATTTTTACGAACTTATTCCTCAATGAAAATAAATGAAACACGTATTAATGTAAGCAATAATCATGTTTCTTACTTCTTAAATGTTCTTCTTAAATATTATAAATGTGTTAAAAGTAGCAGGACTAAAATAATATTGACAAATCTGATATGTCAGACTAATTTTATATAATAAAAATGATTTCATAAATTGCATGCATTTTATAAATTTGCATTATATTTTAAATTTTCTCTAACTATTTCTCTAACGTTTTGTGCTGACTAAATTTTGCTTATGCATAACTTTCATTGGCTATATAAGCTAACAATTCCAGGGGCCGTTTTCACCATCTTCGGTGAACGCTAACAAACACTTTATTTGAAATAAATCGTTCAGTGATTCGTCAAATAAGGGTTACTTTAAAATAACGGACGTTAAAAGTTCCCCTGTCACATGAGGAAAAATGAAATACAACAATTTTTATAACATGAAGATAGATAGAAAATTTATTGGGGATTGCACTGCGACCGTTGATCTATTGTGCCCTCATCAGATTGCGTCGCGTTCCAGGAGGATATGTTCCACCGTCTCTCCTGATCGATCACGAAATCGATATGAATAAAAAATTATGTTTTTTATTTAGTTGAACGGCAATAGAAAATCCGTTTTTTTTTTCTAAAATGCAAGAAACTTTATGGACTGAAGCAATTACAGCACGTGTGTTCAAAGTCAGATGTAGACGCAACGCAAGCGCCAAAACGACGCAAAAGTCACCTTAAGCGTATTTGCTTTAGGTGTTATTCATCAATATTAATTAAAAATGTTAGATCTCCTAAAAAGTTGAACTTAGGCAAGATACACAAGAGGCGTAGCTTCGTAGACGCCTGCAAAATATGGCATGCAACAGATCTCTCTACACCTCAAGATTGCTTATGCTGTGCCTAATATGCGTCTATGAAGCTACGCCTCGTGTCCATCTTCTCTTAGATTATATTTCAAAGACATTTTTTTAGCTTTAAACTTTGTTCATAATATTCATGTACATGACAGAAAAGGTTGGTCACATTCCTAAATTGCGACAAAACACAAATCTCGATCTGATTGACCTGACAATTAGATACCCGAGATTATAAAATCAATGAAAGAGGGATACTGAGGCAAGCACGGAACTCGCGGTGGAGTTGCCGTTCAACCGGGTGCCATTACCCGAAAATGGAAGAGGAGGGTGGATAGTCCTCCTCGGCCAAACCAAGGCTGGTGGACTCCAACACCCCAGCTCACCGATTGGTACCAACTTGTTGGGCTGAAGATCAACGGACATTGATCTGTGCTTTACACCGGAGGTAGGTCTACGAAGACAGGTACTCCTGTAAGCATTTATCGACTCCGAACAACGTATGCAGAAGGTGTGGCCAAGAAAGGCACTACGCTGACAGATGCCAAAATCCGAGAAGGTTATTCTGTTGGGAGTGCCTGACGAACAATAGAATGCTCCCGTCGACGTGCGAGAAACGATAAAGGGATTCACCAAGGACAAGGTGCGGTGAAACCACAGAACCCGGAGCCAAAATGCCAGTAAGCTTGCACAAGGAGCGTGGCCGTCTCTACACCCTAGTCCAACTTGGCGGGCAACTAGCAGAAGCCATCATCGATACCGGGGCCTCGCGAAGTTTCATATCAACTGTCGTAGCGGAACGCATGGTGAACTTTCCACCTTTGTCATACCCGATAAATGGAAAATCGCCAAGGTGGTCCCGCTACTAAAGCCTGGTAAACCAGCTAACATAGGAGAGTCGTATCGTCCGATATCTCTCCTATCGACAGTAGCAGACGCTTGAAGCCATTTTGCTCCCTTATTTCCAAGCAAATTTGCAGCTAGCCTGTCATCAGCATGGCCTCAGAAAACTCCATAGCACTTCCACCGCGCTAAATGCCATTAGCACCCAGATAAATTGCGGTTTAAATCAAAACCCCCACCATAGAACAGTACTCGTAGCGCTAGACCTATCAAAAGATTTTGATACGGTCAACCATGGCTCGTTACTGCAAGACCTGGAAGGGTCTACCCTTCCCCCATGTCTTAAAAGGTGGACCGCAAATTATCTGGGTGGTTGGCAGTCATCGGTGCAATTCAGTAACGCAACATCAAAACCAAGAAGGATTAAACAAGGGGTGCCACAGGGTGGTGTCCTATCCCCACTTTTGTTGAATTTCTACATATCAAAACTACCTTCGCAACCAGAAGGAGTTATTATCGTTTCCTACGCCGATGACTGCACAATAATGGCCACAGGCCCAGGCCCAGGGATTGATGAGCTATGCAATAGAATAAACGGCTACCTCCCTGATCTCCAGCTGTTTCGCCTCGTGAAACCTGGCATTATCACCGACTAAATCTTCCACGACCTTCTTTACAACATGAAAGTCCCAAATGTCGACCATTTTGAACATCCACGTCGATGGCACTACGCTACCGACTGTCCTACACCCCAAAATCTTGGGTGTGACGTTTGATCAGGATCTACATTTTGGTGAGCACGCAGCCGCAATTGTTCCGGGAATTTAGAGCCGTAACAAAATCCTCAAATCCCTCGCTGGCAGTACCTGGGGAAAAGATAAAGAAACGCTCCTGACTACATGCAAAGCAATTAGCCAGCCGATTACGTGCTACGCGTCACCCATATGGTCGCCAAGCCTAAAAATTACCCACTGGAAGAAGCTACAGACCTGCCAAAATACTGCTCTCAGAATTGCCACGGGCTGTCTTCTATGTCCCCAGAACACCGCCTGCATAATGAGGAGAGAATACTCCCCATAAGGGAGAGAAATGAGATGCTGACCAAACAGTTCCTGTTGAATACCCAGAAACCTGAGCATCCAAACAGACATCTGACTGATGAACCAGCACCGCCTAGGGACTTAAGGAGTCATCTCCGTTAGCATTTTGAGGAAATACGGCACCTGATAACCCAGCCGTATGAAGCGAAAAAACACAAGCAGGTCCTTGGTGAACTCCACAAACAGGCGTCGGACCTTTACGCCGGGAATTGCCCGTGAATCCAGTACTCAAAGAAAAGTATCCAAAATTCGCGGAAGAGGAACGCATACTCCCCAGGGAAACGCGTGTCACTCTTGCTCAACTTCGTTCTGGATACTGTAACAGGTTAAACTCTTACCTATCCAGAATCAACCCCGACATACAAAATGTATGCCCCGCTTGCAATGTGTCCCCACATGACACCAACCATCTCTTTAATTGGAATGTGGACCCAAAGCCTCTAACACCCCTCTCAGTAAGGTCCACCCCTGTTGAAACAGCAAGTTTCCTTGGACTCCCGTTAGAGGATATTGATGACAATTTGTGATCGGTTGCGGCTGTTAGGTGGGGCGAAGCATTGCTACAACACAATAACATGTCTTAGAACGTCATGGCTTATCTGTCCGGTCAGGCGATGTAAACCTAGATATCATCAACATATACATCGCTCCTGCCACCTGCTGCCCCAGTGGATACCGCCCTAATATTAGTGCGTTACTCACTGGCAGCAATCGCATTCAGACCAATTCTAAATATTCTCGCGGAATTTTGTTCTCGCGGATTTTTTTATTCCCGCGGAAAAATTCCTCCAATTCTTTTCTCCTAGGGAGAAGAAAAATTGGGGAATATTAATTTCGAATTTTCGTAGTCAGCTGTTTTGTCAATTGAAATTTCGTTGCGCATTTCTTATTTTGTTTAAAAAATTTAAAAGTTTAATTATTGTTGCGAATTCGTTTGAAATTAAGAAATAAGGTATAAACAATGCACATTATTGCATTTCATGTGGTATTCACTGAAATGAGTAATGAATAGGTACCACAGCAACATCAACAGAGGAGCATAAGATGAAGACGGCGGGATAACACAAATCCGCCGGAGTTGCTTGCTTTCATTCTGCAAAGCAATTTTCTGGCGGCCACGTCGAGTTGAGTTCGCCTTTCACCATATGCCAAAATCTCCTTAAGCCTTCTTAAAAAATCCTTGCGCAATTTCTGGATGGCTGCATCAAATATACAAAGAGCTCTTCCGTTGCTTATGATATACTTTTCGACTTAAAATAAAGAATATTGTGGTTGTTGTTGTATTAACAGTGAGAATATTGTGGCAGAATGTTAATACATACTTTATCACAAATTTGTACAAATAAGTGTTCTTTCTTAAAAGAACGAATTTCCTTTAACTATTTAGCTAGTGAAAAAACTCCTATGACATGGCAAAGAAATCTCCCTCTCCCTCACATTCATAATACCTATTGTTCTCCCATAACCGGTTTCCTCTTTTTCGAACATTGTTCAGAATATGAGGAAAGGGAGAAGTGAAAAAACTCACAAGGAACTTTTATTTAGAATACTAGGAATGGGAGAAGGGAAAAAACTCGCATGGAATTTTCGTTTAGAATTGGGCTGATTATCTTAGGCGATGCCAATGCCCATCACGACCTATGGCATTCAAACTTGCAAGCCGGACAACAGAGGTGAGATGTTGGCGGATCAAATAGAAGAAACGACGTTCTGCACAATAAACGGAGACGCCCCCACTCGTATGGTAGGAAGCTGTCACAGTTCGCCAGATATATAAATCGTGAGCGCAGGACTCGTAAATTGCGTCAACTGGTAGCCGCTGGTAACATTGGCATCCGACTACCTGCCAGTACTCATCTCGCTCGAGCGTACCGCCGACTTCATCGTCTCTGAAAAATGCACTTTCATCCTTTACAGACAGCCGCTTTGCTGCCCTCCCTATCCCGACTGATGCTCGCCAAGGGGAACGTGCTTTCCGCAAGGTCATTGAATCCGCCGCGGCTAGCTTTATTCCCGCCGGAAGTATTCCCGAAATTCGGCCTCACTTTCCGGTGGAGGCCGCAAGTTTAGCGAGAGAACGTGACCTTATAAGACACTGGCGACCCCCAAATAAGGGACTGTAGCGGCAGCCTGTGGATCAATGCAACATTGCAAAAGTCCGAACACTGCTGTATCTGTGCGTTAACAGCAACGGAGTTACCCTTATGTGTGTATCTGTTAGTCTGCGTGAAATTAGTATCGTGAAAGTTTATGTCTGTCATTTCCAGTAAAAATGCGATTGTATGTATTGGTGTATTTCGTTCTTGAGTGAAAGTGGTGAGAAAGTGGGGCTTTCGATTGATGGGGTACGATCGCCAAACGATGACAGGGCATGTCTTAAATGCAAAGTACATTCAAGTGAGTGCGGAAGCTTAGTCATTTAAAGTGCAAATTCGGTTTTTTGGCAAATTCAGTTTTTTTTGTTTCGGTTTGCGGTTGTTGCTAACCGCGTTATTTGCCCATTAAGCACCGGCACACAAAAAGAAATTCGATGTCCTGTACCCTATCCAGGTGAGTTCAGTGAAACCCCCTTCCCCAGTCCATGGTGTGGACTAATAGTGAAGATAAATAAAAAATGTTAAAAATTAAAATTTAACTTAAATAAAATTATATACCTAAAATCAATAAAATTTAGTAAAATAAATAAAATTATATACAAAGATAAAATTAAGTGATAGAATTAAATAAAATAATGAAAGTTAAAAATAAAATAAAATTAAAATAAATTAACTAAAATTATAAAATAGAATAATATATAAAACTAATTAAAATAACTAAAATTACAGACATAAATAAAAAAAGCCAGACATTTAATAAAAATCTAATGGATAAAATTAAGTAAAATAAATAAAACCAAATCAATAAATAAAATTACATAAATAGGTAAAATGAAATAAATAGATAAAAGCAATTAAATAAATAAAATAGCATAACTAGATAAAATGCAATAAATACAATAAGTTCACATGCAGCCTAATGTATCCTTTCATTGCTAGCATGACCCTAGTCCCTAAAATTTTGCCTCTTTGCACCTCTAGGTTGCGGCGCAAAAGTTTAAAACTTGCCACGCAAGCCACCATAATTTAGTTCTCACGCACAGTCACAAATACACACAAAAGCGGGGTAGTATTTATTATCAAGAAGACTGCCACATCTGCACCACCATCGAGAGTCACAAACATACACAAAAGCGGGGTGGTAACGAATATACCAAGGGCAGAGGACACATACAGACGGTGCCGGTTTACACGTCAAAGGGAAAGGAGGAGTATCCTGACCCTCCTGCCCGACACACTATAACTTGAGCATAGACTGGAGGAACACGAGAGAAGAGAGGCCAGCAGCGCTGCAGCATTGGGACCTTGGCATTTTTGTTTGAAATACATTAGTTTGATTTTGGTTTTCGTCTATTTTACTTTTTAAGTTTACCAACTGCAACGTACTTCCAGTTAGGAATTTTAGGAGTTTTGGTTTAACTTTTTTATTATTTCACTGCCCTAAACTTGTTTAATGTTATTTACGATTTTTAAATTTTGATTTTCATTTAATTGTATGCTAGGTTTTTATCGGAACTGAATTCTTTTTGAACTTTATATAGCACCCTGCTAATATTTTTAAATGTCTTTAAACTTTTTTGCCTTACATTTTTGCGTTATTACAGCCCCTTACCCAGATAGTTTTTTTAATAGACTTTGCATTTCGCATTATTATTAATTATTATCAGTTCATTGTTGTCTTTTTATATTATTTTTGTTCCTCTATAACTATTTACAGCCTTTGATTCAGACCGCGACCACGGATCCGAATAACATTCCATTGTAATTCATTGGCTCACATACCTCCCATGTTAGGCTGGAACACTTTCCAACATAGGTTTGTAGGCATATGTATGTATACGTTCTTTTGCAGCCACGCTCTCTCTTCGACGCAGGCGCCTCCGTCCCGGGATTGATCGGTAAGTGCTAGAGTTGTAAGTTAGTAACGCTACCTACATAAATAGTCTAAATACAAACATACGTATATATAAAATTTGTAAACAAACCTACTGGAAGCCAGCAGAGGCTAAGGAGTTATTGGGCTACAGTGGCGGTCCGATAACGACGGCATTATTGGCGTTTAGCAATATTCATTTTTTTTATTTAGTTATTTATTTGATCAATTAAACTTATAATAAAACTATAACTTTAAAGCTTATTTAGCACTAGCTGCTGGGGCTATCGGCTAGGTAGTCAAATGTAAAAAGTATATGTATGTACGTATCAATTGCGAGTACATATATGACGTGGTGTTATGGTATAGTTATATTTTGATATTAATTGCTTTTATGTATTTGTAGATTTTATTGATGTTTTCCATTGTTGGGTTTTGCAATAATGTCATAGGGTTTTCGGTCCCAAACAGAAGTGGTAGCAGCCTGACAGTATTGGCAGAGGTTGTTTCTATTTTTGTCTAATAGGTGTGAGTGGGTGTAGTTAGTGTGCCCGAGCCGTAGGCGGGAAAAAGTTATGATTTTGTGCTTTTCAATGTTAGCTGGATATCTTGGTGGCATAAGGTTGAGGTTTATGTTTTTGTAGTGTGCTTGTTGATTGAGGGAAGTGAGTGATTGGTCTTTATCTGGTGGTGAATGTAACGCTGTAAATTAATTTTCTCAGTTAAAGAATTAAGTATTGTTGGTGAGATGCAAGCCAGCTTTGCTGCTTTGTCAGCACATTCAGTTCCTGTTATGCCAACATGTCCTGGGCACCATATAAGTACTATATTGTAACAAATATTAGCAGCACTAAGGGATACTATCATCTCTAAGCCGATGCTAAGCAGTGACTTTATGCACATCAATACTTAAATCATTATGTCTACACATATGTACGTACACGCAGCGGAGAAGAGATGCACGAACACATGCAGATATCTTATCTGAGATACTCCCAAAAGTATGCAATTGTAATTGTGGAAGTGTCGCTCACAAATACACGCGCATATGAGAAGCTATACACGTGCATCTGTAGTTATAATTATATGGCAGTAACTAAGTAAATTCTGGAAGCGCCTAGAAGATGCAACGAGGAAATTACAGAGTATAAAAGCACCAACAGTAGAGGCGCGAGAGTCAGTTTTGATTAAGCACGCTATCTGTCGAGCAATAGAAGTGTTATTTTGAAAGTAGTCTAATAAAGACCATTTTGCATTACTGAATAGTGGTGTTATTTATTCAACAGTTTAGTGATTCGAACCTTAGTAGAATATTTGAAATAAGCGGAATTGCAGTATATTCGTTACAATTGGTTTCAGAAGAGGAATTGTTGAATAAATTCCGAAGATTTCGAATACAACAAGGACATGGCAAAGTTAAGTGAATTGAAGATCCAGCAACTGAAGGAGTTGGAGAGCCATGGATTGAATACAAGCGGCGTTAAACTCGAACTTCAGGCACGGCTACGAGAGGCAATGGAAGCAAAGGGAATTAACGTGGAAGAGTATTTCTTTCATCTCGATGTCGACGAGACAACAACAAAAATTGAAGAGAAAAACGAAACATCGCAGACGGTTACGAGCACAGACTTGAGCACGATTTTGGCTGCAATATCTGCTCATCGACAGTGTCATCTCAACTGGCAGAACAGAAGACAAATATATGGCAGCACAATTGGATGAACAGAAAACACACATGGCGTCACAAATTGCAGAACAATTAAAAGAGCAAGAGGCACGCAAAACATTACAACTCGAAGCACAGTTTGAGAAGATGTCAGCAGTGAACAACTGGAATGCTGAAGATAAAGTTGCTGCACTGTTCGTGGCACTGAAAGGGCCTGCAGCTGAAATCTTACAGACAATTCCAGAGTACGAACGGAACAACTATGAAACATTGATGAGTGCTCTAGAGAGACGTTACGGAAGCGAGCATAGGAAAAAGATATATGAAATTGAGTTGCAAAATCGTTACCAAAAGGCGAATGAGACTTTGCAGGAGTTTGCATCGGATGTTGAAAGATTGGCTCATCTCGCAAATGCAGACGCACCCGTGGAATACACCGAGAGGGTTAAAATTCAGAGCTTTATAAATGGAATACGGGATGCCGAAACCAAACGAGCTACATATGCGAACCCAAAGCCAACATTTTCTGAAACGGTATCCCATGCACTGACTCAGAAAACAGCGTCACTTTTGAGTAAGCCCGCATACAAAGCTCATCGCGTGGAAGTGGAAAGGCCAGATTGGGTAGACACAATTTTAGAAGCACTGAAGGGATTACAACAAAAAAAGCCGGAGTTATGAAGATGTTTCAAGTGCGGTAACCCAAGTAACATTGCACGTCATTGCAGCACCGGTCATGGTAGTTCCAACTTGGCTGGTCGTAAACGCAAAGCTGGAGGAGATAAGCAAGAGCGAGTCAAATGTAAAGATCGAGAACTTGCCCCAGCTATAGAATGTCGGGTGATACCTATCTCGCAAACTGGAAGGAAATGGAGCAGTCTTACCGTCAAAGGAAATGTGAATGTGCAAGGAGCGTGTACTGACTGTAGATACGGGCGCATCTCATTCTTTAATCCGATCATATTTGGTCAAAAAGAGAGTAAAGCCATTACCTGGAGCAAGATTGCGTACGATTACTGGCGAGTATAACCAAGTCCAGGGAGAAGTGGTATGTGAAGTCTTAATTGGGGAGATCATGGTTCTACACAAATTCGTTGTGGCAGAGATCGTTGATGAAGTCATATTGGGAGTGGACTTCTTAGTTGACCATGACATCAGGATCGACATGCAGAGAAGGATTATGCGTTATAAGAACCCGGATATACCACTTAACTTCAGTTTGGCGAAAGGGCTCAGTAGTAATCGAGTACTGGTGGAGAAGACTTAATAAAGACCACGAAAGTCAAAGGCAAAGGTTGATGGATCGAATGGGCCAAATAAAGCGAAATCAAAAGTACCTGCGAGAGAAAGACTGGCATTGACAAAAACAAATGGACGCACAAAACCGAAGGAACGAATTTTCCAGAAAGAATGCAAGGGTGGTTTCAAGCCAGCGCGCACTGCTGTTGTGAAACGTCAAGACGATACTGATGATACAAAGTCAATCCGTAAAGAGCAAGCTCTACAAAGTGGTTCATTGGCCAAACAACAGAGTGCGAGGGAACGATCAAGGATAATGAGTAGTAAGATGAAACGCAGGTACGATGAGAACTGTTCGGCCTGAGTGCGTCTGGAACCGGCAGTGGGTAGGCGCACACGGGTCGATCTCGGGTTGATAGTGCTCTCGAAAGAAAGTAAAAGAACAAAACGCAAAGAGGATTTCCTCGTTATAATAGTGTTTTAATTAGAGTGTAGGAAAATATATACAAGGATACAATATTACCTTTGAGTGTAAAACTGATGACGGTGATACTCGGCGATGTGTGCTGGTTGGCGGTCGATCGAAAAAGAGGCCGGTTGTGCCGTTGATGACAACCGCTAAGCCGCGAAAAGGTCCTCTGGTATAAGGAGGGGAAAAAACCACACACACACCACCCTTACGTATACGTGCATGGGTGCTGACAACCTGCACACACATGCATGTGTACGCAACGCATGCATGTGCATGCATGCACACAAATGCGGCGTGAATGTGGGTGGCTGGAAATATTATTAAAACATTAGGGAGGGGCGCCGTCAATCGAGTGAAAGTTAGGCATTGGGCCTAAACATGCCGCCCCCCTTGCGGTACGCAACCTCACAGTCATCCAAGGATCACCGACCGTAAAGAAGAGGAAAAAATAAAAAACTTATAACTAACTTAACCTAACGACGGCCAGTCCGCCGGCTTGGCAGCACGCACGATGAGTTGCGTAGTGTGCGAGCTTGGTTGCGGATGCCTCGGTCATTCGCCACTTTCCCGTCATGGTTAGAAGCCGGAGCCATGTTTGCCTAGAGCTAGGGATTGCAAAAAAAGTAAAAAGATATATATGTTCATATTTCTTGCCGTTTATTACAAATTCATTGGAAATGAACAAGCATAGAATTTTGTATGAAGAAAATTCAATGAAAAATAACTTATTGTAATGATACAGGATTTTAAACGCACACCTCCATTGTAAATTCATACAAGTGGCGAATTTTTGATAAAACGTTCACAATAGTGACCAGCGAGTGAGTATTAATCTGTAGTCTGATTTTCTGTATACAAATTTAAAGGAAAAGCTGATTTGAAACAAATGCGCAATTCATGGCACTTCGATTTAATAACGGCGAACACAAGGAAAAGAAACCTTTCTTCCATTCTCTGGCCCTTCGCGACAGCCGTCCTCCCTGTCAGCTATGATTTGACACGTAGGTATGGCAATGGAGGGGTAGAAAGATTTTTCACTTGTACGAAGTCACAATGCACACCTCTTGCGACTGTGTACAACAGAAATTCAATAAAAAATAAATAAAAAAAGAATAAAAAGTGTAAAAATTCCTGTATTTCGGTCGTTACCGAACATTTTCATGTTAGGCCTTGGTTGTGCCCGAGAGTACCCAACCGAAGATGGTACTCTGAGCCAGCAAAGGGCCAAACGTGGTGGGCAGAATCCCTGGTAATATTATCTCCGCATAGACATCTGTTCCTAGGATGAGGCGGATCGGCGCGGATGCATGGAACTGCGGATCCGCAAGACGGAGATGTGCGTACGGGGCTGCGATAGCGCTGTCGATGCTGGTCGTGGGTGTCATGTGCCGAAAATTGGATACGACCGCAGCATGGGTCGCAATCCTTTTGTTCTGTCCGTGTCTTCCTCGGATACGCAGCAGACATCCTGCTTGCCCGCCAATGCTGCTGGTAGGAAGTTGGAGCTCCTGGGCGAGCTCATCCGCAATCACTGTGGTGGGGGAGCATCCATCGATTAAGGCGCGAACGAGGTGTAGCCGCCCCCCTGCTTCTATTTTCACGACCGCGGTGGGGGTGATCGCTACCGTCGGTATCATGGTGGCGGTGGCAGCTGAATGCGGGGCTAGGAGCCCTGCCCGGAAGGCGGACACGGTGGTGAGCTGCAGCGAGTTGGATCCGTGACTGCGATCTCGTGGTTGATGATGGGTGTGATGTCGTTGTTGCAGGCGAAGAGGCCTTGTCTCCGCTCTGCGATCGCGCGGTGGTTGTCTTCGTTGAGGGTCCTTAGTTTGCCGGCGAAGAGACCGAGTCTCCGCTCGGCCGTCACGAACATGGCGCTGGACTGTAGATGGGTTGTGCTGGAGCCGCTTCCTTTCGTGCTGCAAAAGCGGTCGATACGATTTGGCTGCTGGTGTTGTGTTCGGGCGAAGAGACCGAGTCTCCGCTCCGGTTCGGTGGATTCGAGCTGGACGAAGAGGCCCAGTCTCCGTTCCAGCATCTGACGCATATAACGAGATGGAGTCGTCAATCCGCTCACGGGGTGATTCCAGCTCCTCCTCAACTTGTACACTCCATGGTTTGGAGCGGGCTTCGTGGAGTAGCTGTTCCTCTTCATCAATCGAGGAGATGTGGAGCATCGTGTGATGTTTTTCGCCGCATTTTTTACATCGGCCTTGGCTTGGGCACGTATTCGAGCGGTGGTCTAGAGCCAAGCAATTTCCACAGCAGCTCCCGCGGATCGCTAAGTAAAGATGCTCCTCGGGTTTTTTGGCCCGAAAGATGGGGCACAGGCGTATGGGATGTTGCTTAAAACAAGCGCGGCATTCCGACGTATAACGCATGACGTTCTTGGCAGCGCTTCGTTGCATAGCGGCAAAGCGACCCATTTTTCTGAAAGAAAAGCAATATGTTTGACTGGGTCGAGTCATTCTCGAAAATGCGGGGGCGAGTGGTCCCTAGTTGTATTATTGGGGATTTGGGAAATTTTATTAGCGCGCGCATAAGGGGAAACGTCTGTCGCTGCATAAAAAAAATATTCATATGTGGCGTGCATTATGCATGGCCTCTTTCCCCGCACGTTATGTGCCTGGGTCTTTAGTGCCTTATTTTGTTTATTTTGTGTCACCCGGTAGCGTTTTAGTTGGCCACGGGCACACTAGTGCTGCAGAAAATGAGCATTTACGATTTTTCGGTTCGCACATTCTGGTGCCGGACCGGGTAGAAAGTGTATAGCGTGGGTTCTTTTGATTCGCTGTTATTTGTGTTGTTGGTGCTAAAACCCCACAACTTCCCTGCCCGCCACAAAAAAAATGTTTGGACAGCAAAATTGTATGCGATGTAAAGAAAAAATAAAAAAAATTATAAAATTAAAAAATTGCTTCAAACAAATGTTTTCATACATTTAAAAAAAAAAAAAAAAAAAAAAAAGCAATATGGGCAATCCCCGATTATTAAAAATCATACAAACAGACAAAATTGGTTAATTCGTTGTAGTTCTATAAATAGAACGAAAACAGCAACAAAAACCAAAGTTTCTTTGAAAACCGCCGTACCAAGCATAGCTTTAACACATAATTGCATACGAAGTATGCAATGTGTAAAAGATTAAAATATGCATAAAGAAGGCAATTGGGAAAGACTTCACAACAGGCATGACGTAGCTGAATGCGTTTACAACCATTTCAACTATCGTAGGGGTGCGAGTTCGACTCCCACTCCCGGGAGAAAAGGCTTTGAAGAGATTTACAAGGTATAATCGAAACAGCTGTCGCCTTGTCCGTCCTGATGTCACGTTGTTTAAATTTTTCCCAAATTATTAAATAAATTATAAAATTAAAAAATTGCTTCAAACAAATGTTTTCATACATTTAAAAAAAAAAAAAAAAGCAATATGGGCAATCCCCGATTATTAAAAATCATACAAACAGACAAAATTGGTTAATTCGTTGTAGTTCTATAAATAGAACGAAAACAGCAACAAAAACCAAAGTTTCTTTGAAAACCGCCGTACCAAGCATAGCTTTAACACATAATTGCATACGAAGTATGCAATGTGTAAAAGATTAAAATATGCATAAAGAAGGCAATTGGGAAAGACTTCACAACAGGCATGACGTAGCTGAATGCGTTTACAACCATTTCAACTATCGTAGGGGTGCGAGTTCGACTCCCACTCCCGGGAGAAAAGGCTTTGAAGAGATTTACAAGGTATAATCGAAACAGCTGTCGCCTTGTCCGTCCTGATGTCACGTTGTTTAAATTTTTCCCAAATTATTAAATAAATTATAAAATTAAAAAATTGCTTCAAACAAATGTTTTCATACATTTAAAAAAAAAAAAAAAAAAAAAAAAAAAAAAAAAAGCAATATGGGCAATCCCCGATTATTAAAAATCATACAAAAAAAATGTTCGTTTTGGATGAGGAGAATCATTTGTAGAATGTATCATTTTTCTCTTTTTGTATTACCTTTCGGTTATTTATTCAATCTTTCCCAAGTACGCTTGTAGTCCCGTTTCATTGATGGCGTTTAGCAAGCGACACGGTTCCCGAAGGGTATTTGGCTCCGGTACCGATTTTTCCGGAAACGGGTTTTTGGGTACCCGTTTGCATCATTTTATGCATCCCTAACATAATGTACATTTAACTCGGCATATATATGTACATACGTTGGTATAAGTATATGGGCAGTCAGTGCACGGACTTTACCGCATTGGTAGTTTGACCGACCTTTTTGACCCATTTTCCTTTTTCTACTACTTCTGCTACCAAAAACTTAGATTCTACCAATATTTCAGTATTTTCGCACTGAAAACGTATACTGCGATAATTTTAAAGTATTGAATTGCAGAGCCCACCCAATTAACACTAGGAGGCGATACTGACCAACTCAGTCAATGTTGAAAAATTTCTGAAGAACTTAAACAGGAAATAAATTTTTGAGTAGAGAAATTTTTGAATGATTTGAACGAAACTAAAAGGTTCTACGGAAACGATTACCTGCCGAGATCGGTTATTTTGTGGCGGTACCTTTGGTACTTTGGAATATTATTGTTGTGATTAGACGTTTTGGTGCATGTTTGTCGGTATTTCTCACTCACGATACAGGAAAAAAGTGAGTATCGTATAGGCATAAGCAATGTACATAGGTATATACAAATGTACATGTAATTTTGTCTTGTTTACGAGTTTTAAAGTGTCATTTTCTGAAATGCGCGTTATTTGTTTTACAATGAATTATTAAGTGTTTGGGACAAATAAGAACTATAGCTGTTGTTTTCTTGGTAAAAAATCTACCAACTACTACTATTTTAATTTTTTTTTTTTTTTTTTACCAACATTTTCCTCTTGAAAAGTCCGCGTACTGGTAGATATTTACCGGCAGCAAAGACAAAAAAAATTGCGAACATTCATACACGCCCGTGTATAGGATGCAAATTTCTCAGAATTGAAACAAACGGGACTAATCGAAAGATTTTTTCCGTTGTTTCATTCTTTTTACTACGGCGCGTGGCCGTAGTACAATCATTTGCGAATTTGCTCTTAGACTCAAAAAAACATTTTTAAACAAAATGTTTCCTTTTGCATGAATAAAGGAAAAAAATTCGGCCAAAAACGCTAACTACGTGTAAAACTACATGAGAGTTCAAAGAGCCGCGCATTGGCGAAAGAACATTTGCAAATATTGATGTAATACGTGCGGCGACCGACCATTCACACGGCCGTAGACTCGACAAAGCAGGGTATCCTGCAGATTGGTAACAGGAATCGTTTCACAATCCACCACATAGCTGTACAGTGTAATATTTGTATTTGTCCCAAACAACAAGTGTATTTGGGTAAAACGCAACGGCGCCGGTTAGAATGGACGCCAAGAATGACGATTCGGCTGGTAGCGACTCGCTGGACAAATATTGTCGCTATTGAAAATAATTACAAAATCGATCATCGAATATCATAACATAAGATTGAGTTAAACGCGTAAGTATAGAGGAAATATGCTGGCAACTATGCCGTTTACCACAAGTACCAAATACATTTTTCTTGTTCGTTGGGTAGAAAAACAAAAGCGTGTTAATTTCTAGAGAACGTAAATTAAAATAAAGGATACGCAATGCAAAAGCTTAACTTCATCACTTTGAAGTCAGTCGATACGGAATATTCTGCCGATTCGGTGGAATGGTGCCCACATCCACATTTCCAATCATATTTGGCTTGTGGTACCAATCATATTTGGCTTGTGAGGCTGTTTGTGGAAGCAGCAGCAATGTTGTTGTCGTTTTCCTGGCACAACAATGTTAAGGATGTTGTGGTTGATGGCGGCAGCGGCGGCGGCGGCGTTGGGGTTGTCGTTGATGCCGTCAGAGGCTGCTGATGTTGGTGTTGATGTTGATGATGTTGTTGTTGCTGCTGTAACGCCTGCACAGGTTGTACTAGCTGTTGTTGTTGTGGTTCGTGTGGCACTTGCAACTGTCGACGCGGCAGCAACGTTGCTGACGGCGCGGACAAGCGATAGCGTTGTTGTTGATAATAATCGTAGTGTTGTTGGCGTAAATGTTGCAAATGATGTAACTGATTGAGGTATTGTTGTTCTAGAGGCAAATGTTGTTGTTGTTGTATGTGAAAATGTTGTTGCAAAAAATGTAAGCGATCCAAAATGTGTTGCTGTTGTGCGCACGGATTGTTGTTGATTCAAAATTCCTGTTGCTATATCCAGATGCTTATATCTTAATTCAAAGAATTTTTTTTTATTTTGTAGTGTTTTGGTAAATTCTTTCAAAGTCGCTATTTTGTTATAGGCTTTTTATTTAATTTGTTGATTTGATATGCGCGACCGACGGAAGTTCCAGCCTCCAATATAAACAAATCACATACACGCTTGGCTATTTAAAAGCGTTGAGAATTCAAAAAAAATTAAATTTAAATTTGTAGTAGGTAGGTAGATATTGAATATACATATTTGTATGTATACATGTAGACACACTTTGATAGCTAAATAAGCATATTTTTGCATTTAAAAAGGTCGTATATCTTTATAGATTTTGTTCGACTACAAAACAACTACAGGAAATTTATCCTATGGAAACAGCTGCCATTCTCGATATGAAGTGGTTACATACTCAATCTGAGGATAATCCTTTATTGGCAGCTGTCAATTCATTTGGTCAAGTCGAATTATATGAAATGAAAGATGATATATTAAGAATGATAAGTAACTTGGAATTAAATCCTATTTATGATGATATATTAGCATTATCATTGGATTGGCGACGTTTGGGATGTTCAACAAGTCAGCAATTTCAAATACTAATCTCAGATTCGAAAGGTGGCTTAAACCTAATCGATTACAAACCAGAGCTGGGTCTCAAAAAGTTGACACATTCTCAGCACATGGCTTCGAAGCATGGACATGTGCCTTTTATAAATGGGATATTAACCGCATTTACAGCGGTGTCGATGATATACTCCTGCAAGCATACGATCTACGATCATCCTCCCGAATTTTCACAAACAAATCGCATAATGCCGGCGTTACTTCATTGCTTAGTCATTCAATGCGAGAACATTTATTACTAACTGGATCTTATGATGAACATCTACGCATATTCGATACGCGCTCAATGAAAGCACCACTAGAACAATTGAATCTTGGCGGTGGTATTTGGCGTTTGAAGGCCGATCCTTTCCATGGTGATCGCATTTTAGCAGCTTGCATGTATCATAATTTTAGTATCCTGCAACTTTCCAACGAGGAATTGATTGTTCCCACCATTGTTGGCGAATATTTTGCACATAAAGGTATTTGCTATGGTGCAGATTGGTGCCGCAATATAAATGCATTGAAAATCAAGATTTCTACGTCGAGACATGGTCGTTTTACGATCATAAACTAAATGTAGCTCACGTAAAGGACGCACAATTATTTTAAGCAAATGTTAAATTGTACAGTGTCAGTTAACTCAAGTACCAAAATTCCCTTCCGTCCTAGGATTGTTAAATCTTTTATGTAAGAAGAAAACTAGAAGTTATTTGAAATAAGTTGAGCTATTCCAATCACGACGCTCGTCAACGCCAGACATATTGATGAAAGTAACAGTTGCATTTCGCCGTTGTTGGTAGCACGCACAGCCAACAGGCTGATTGACTCCAAAAATATATTAATTTTGATGGAAAATGTTAAGTTTTAATAGAATTTTTTTTTTTTTTTTTCGAAGACACGTAGTTTTCCACCTTTTGCTTTTTGTTCGTTTCGTTGTTGGTAATAGTGTTGCGGTTGGTACCGAAGGTTGGTGGGATTTGGATCCCATAGACCGGGAATTTCTTCTGTTACCATTGAATTCGTCACTTACATTACAAAATGATGTTCCAGTTTGTTTGCCGAAACGAGATGCAATGCTACCATATAGATTTGTACCAATTCCATTGGCTCCAACAAATGTGATATGTGTAACATGTGGAGCAGTTCCAAGTCTTCATGAGTTGCGTGCTATGGCACATAGCGTATTTTTTAGTTGCAACTCAACTACAGAATGTGGAACGGTGCATGGCTCGGAATTTACCAAAGCATTTTGAAATTGACCAATGTGTTCTGGCTATGATTGTGGCAAACATAAACGTTTGGAACATCATAAGTGTCATGCACACTATGACCAATTCGGGAATGCAATATTCATATTATTTATGTCCTCAATACCGACGCCTGCGATGAGATTTATTTGGCACAGGCTTTTGTATTCCATTTTACAAGATAAAATAATCGATTGGTAAAGTTTTCTATACATTTCCTTTGACGGCAAAGAAATGATTTTTTTTTTTTTTTCTCTTTCATAGCCTTATATTAAGTTGTATTGGATATTCCTTTAATAGAAACGGCCGCTTAAAAAATAGTAAACCTAGCACAACATAAATTATTGCCTATTAGTTTATTTAATATTACAAGATTTTGAACTTGAGCGTACAGAGAACTTGAGTGTAGACCTGACCGAGAGTACAATAGCTTACGGTTAGTAGAATTTGTAATCTAAAATATATATCGTCGGTGAAAGTTCCGACCAACTGTTCTTGTTGTTGTATTCTTTGAGTTTTTGAAGTGATTATACCAAATCGCCTCCAAGACTGTCGGCTTACTACCGGGCTATGGGATTATTTCCACTTTTTTGTTATTAAGGCCCATCTATGGTAGAAAACTTTTATATGTGGTTTGAGCTTTCATAGACGATATAAACCGTATTTATATCAATGAATATGTGTGATGGAAAACCTCATATTTCCTTTTCCATAAATTTAGGTGTCGTGTGCTTCCCAATAAAAGACGTTACGCTTATATGCATCCACAATTCATTGCGGACGTTATGAAACCAGTGAAACCCGATGAAATTATGGATCAGGAAGTACCGAACTTATCTGGTGGTGGAACGAGTTACACATCCAGTCACAGCACGCAACTATCAATCAACGAACAAAAAGAGGGTGAGTTTAGAACTTGACTTGCTACTAATGTAGATGCTCACATCGTCCGATATGTATAAGCATCTAGGTTTGCATTTTAACTTGTTTTATAATTTGTTGCCAGTCCTTCTTTCACAAAAGTTTTTGTTTTTGCTAATTTTTCGATTTTTTCATTGGAAAACTCAAAATTTATGAGTAGAAGAAATTCTGTTTTTTTTTTTTTTTTTTTTTTTTTTAACAAAAGGTTTTGGGTGATGGGATGAATTTTCATAAATTCTGTTGGCCGAGTGCCTTTGAACGAGTGCATATGCATTATGTGGCAGATCATGGATCTGCGTTAGGATTCTGGTGTCCTCGCTCTGGGGAGTGAGTGAATTGGGGTTTGATTTTGGAAATTGAAAATAAGTATTTTGTGGCAGATGCGGATCTGCATTAGGGTTGTTGGTTGGCCTCGTTCCTGGTGAACGAGAGCTGGGGTTGAATTTTCTGGCAGGAGGTATGTGGAGGAACGGACGGATTGTTAGGAGGAACTCGTGGTCGTCCCACACTCGATCTCCGTAGGGAGAAGGATCAGTTTGACCAAAGGTCGTCTGACTTGACCCTTCTCGGTTATGAGGTCGACTACACGTACTCGGTTATCTTCGCCGGGGTGTACGTTGACGACTCTACCTAACCTCCATTCGTTGGGAGATAAGTTGTCCTCTTTGAGGACGGCGAGATCTCCCACTTGTATGTTTTCTTTGGGATGCTTCCACTTCACTCGTTTTTGAAGTTCGGATAGATATTCCACCTTCCATCGCTTGCAGAAAGTATGATGGAGGGCTTTGAGTTTCTGCCACCGATTTATCATCGAGGCAGAGCTCTCACTAGCATCTGGTTCTGGCGGAGCCAGTAGGTGGCTGCCCGTTAGGAAATGTCCTGGGGTTAGTGGTTCCAGATCCGTCGGATCATTCGACCCTGGACTGAGTGGGCGTGAGTTGAGGCACGCCTCAATCCTGCACAAAATGGTTTGGAACTCCTACATGGTGTACTTATGGGGAGATGCGATCTTTTTGAAGTGGCTTTTGAAGCTCTTCACTCCCGCCTCCCACAAGCCGCCCATATGTGGAGCGCCAGCGGGAATAAAATGCCAAGTTAATGCTTGATGGCTATACTTGGAGACTGTTTTGTCTCGGCTTTCTGCCAGGAAGGCTTTGAATTCCGATCGTAGAGATCTGGAAGCTCCGACAAAGTTCGTACCATTGTCGGAGTAGATGTTCTTCGGACATCCTCTTCTCGCGATAAAACGCGAAAAAGCCGCGAGGAAGCCTGGGGTACTAAGGTCACTAGTGGCTTCTAAGTGGATGGCCTTAGTGGAAAAACAGACGAAAAGGCATACGTAGCCTTTTGACAGTCGACATCCCCTACCGCGGTAGCTTTTGATGTCGAAAGGCCCCGCAAAGTCTACCCCGGTATTGGTGAACGCGCGGGTAAAAGTAGTCCGTTCGCATGGAATGGTCCCCATAAGTTGGGACTGTGCCTGCTTTCGGTGAATAATGCAGGTTTTGCAATTGTGGATGACGGCTCTGATCATGGTCTTGACATTCGGTATCCAGTATTGGGTTCGGATGAGACGGAGCATGAGCTGGTTCTCGCCATGAAGGGAGTCATGATGAGCCATCATAACTGTGAGGCGAGACAGCCTACAATTGTAAGGCAAGATGATCGGATGCCGCTCGTTGTATGACATGTCTTTTGAAGCCCCTAGACGCCCTCCTGTTCTGATAATACCATCTTTGTCGATGTATGGGTTGAGTGACAGGATTTCACTCTTCCGATCAATAGGTTCCCTATTTTTCAATTTTAAATATTCTGTACCGTAAAATTTTTTCTGGCAGACTCGTATTAATGCTTGAGTCGTTGCCTTAATCTCATCGGCTGAGATTATACACGACCTTTCGTGGAACATTGCTTTAGTTTTTGGGTGAGTTCGTTTATAAAATCTCCTAACAAAGGATAGAACCTTTAAAGCCCTGGGTAAATTTGAAAAACGGTCGAGAATATCTACCTGATCTACCCTTGTCGTGGCATATGTTTGTGCCCTCTTCTCCTCAACGGACGTTTTGTATTCGGTCTCTTGTGCTGGCCAGTGGGAATTGTCTTCTTGCAGCCAAGAAGGTCCCTGCCACCACAACGAATTGTTTACCAACTCTGAGGCAAGTAGTCCTCTGCTTCCTAGATCCGCTGGATTAGATTCCGAGTCCACGTGAAGCCAGTCCTTTCTACCGACCATATCGATGATCTTAGTGATTCGGTGTGCGACGAAGGTTGACCAGGAACAGGGCGGCTTTCTTATCCATGCGAGTACGATGGTTGAATCCGTCCAGAGGTGAACTTTTGCTGGCCCCAAATGAATGTTTCGGAATATTGATTCCATGATTTCTGCGAGCAGCACGGCGCCGCAAAGTTCTAAACGTGGTAGTGAGATGGTTTTCACTGGGGCTACTCGGGTTTTGGCTAGCAAGAGATTTGTGAAAATTGTATCATCCATTTTTACGCGCATGTAGATTGCTGCTGCATATGCCTTTTCCGATGCATCGCAAAAACCATGTATTTCGATGTCGTCCTCGGGCGTAAAATTTACCCATCGCGGTATCCTAATGTTATCTATTTCGTTATAGTGTTGGGTGAAATTTTCCCACCGTTCTAAGGTAGTTGGGGAGACAGGTTCGTCCCACCCGGTGCCCTCTAACCAGATATGCTGCATTAGTATTTTTGCCACTATGACTATTGGTGCAAGCCAGCCTAAAGGGTCGAAAAGTTTGGCTATAGCGGATAGGATTACGCGTTTGGTGATGTTCTCGCTACTCTCTAAAGCTCCTGCGGTGAAGTAAAACATGTATGAATGCGCGTTCCATCGTATTCCGAGTGCCTTCACCGAGCTAGCCTCTTCAAACGCTAGGAAGTCCTCGCTGAGCAGATCAGTTTTGGGGATGTCCTGAAGGATTTCCTCACAATTTGATGTCCACTTGCGCAGTGGAAAGCCAGCTGAGTGTAATGCTTCGCGAATCTCGTTTCTTGCTCTGATGGTTGACGCTATTGTATGTCCTCCAGATAAAACATCGTCGACATACATACTTTCTCGTAATATACCCGATGCTATTGGGTGCGTATTTTCTACATCATCAGCCAATTGTAGAAGTGACCGTATCGCGAGGTAGGGGGCGCAGTTTACACCAAAGGTGACAGTCTTTAGTTCGTAAAGACTGATGGGTTCGTTGGGGGATGTTCGATGGACAATCCGTTGAAATTTGGTGTGATTTTCGTTCACCCAAATTTGCCTATACATCTTTTCGATGTCGCTATTAAAGACGAAGCGATACAGTCGCCAACGTAAAATTAAAATAGGCAAGTCTGCTTGGAGTACTGGACCTGGGTGGAGTATGTCGTTTAGACTAATGCCATTTGCTGTCGGACTTGACGCGTTGAAGACGACGCGCACTTTGGTAGTGGTACTTTCCGCTTTTACCACGGCGTGGTGGGGCAGGAAATAACTATCGGAATCGTCGGATGGAATGTTGTTTTTGATTTTTCTCATATGTCCAAGCGTTTCGTATTCGGATAACACCAGAACATATTCTTTCCCTAACTCTTGGTTTTTCAGTAATCGCCCCTCATTTCTGAAGAATTGTGAACATGCGCGCTTTAGGGACGGTCCTAATTTAATATTCTCAGGGTAATCCTGCCTGAATGGTAGCGAAACGGTATATCTTCCACTTTCATCACGTTTTGTTGTGTCCTTAAATAATTGTTCACAATACCTTTCTTCTTCATTAAGCATTTTATTTTTGGGCACATTTTCTACCTCCCAGAAAGCTTTTAATTGATTGTCTAACGCAACCTCGTTGTAGAATGACATGATGCTCTTCGTTGGACTCGGTGCTTCGATGCGACCGGTTAGTATCCAACCGAACACTGTCTCTTGGGCCAAAAGTGTATTTAGTACATTCTTTTTCAGACCGCTCAGTATAATTTGGGGATATATGTCTCCTCCAAGTATGAGGTCTACGTCTTCGTTGATGTAGAACCTTTTATCTGCCAAAACCAAGTCTGGGAATGCCTGCATAGTCATGGCGTTGATATGGCAGGATGGAAGATTCCCAGTGAGTTTGGCTAGGACTAGAACGGGTGTAGTCAGGCTGAAGCAGGCATCCACTGGTCAACGTAATTCAATTTTGGATGCCTCTTTCACCTGAGCTGACACCGCATTTGTGATGCCTGAAACTTGGGCATGCATTTTTCTCGCTGGCAAATTGATTCTGCGTTTCAGTCTTTCAGTTATAAAGGAACATTCAGACCCTGAATCAATTAATGCCCGTGCGGAGAAGTCGGTACCATTATGGCGAATGTGTACGCGAGCAGTTCCTAATAGCACACCTGTGCTGGAATTCGTATGACAGGATGTCACATTTTGGTTCCCGTTTGAACCTGGTTTTTCTGATTCCTGTCTCGCTAATGCCTGTCTAGAAGTAGAGGGCCTATTATCGTAGGAGTGTTGGGGCGGGTTGTAGGTGGTGTTTTTCTGTAGGGTATCCGCATGCAGGAGCGTATGGTGACGAGAGTGGCACGTATTGCAGTTGTAGGAACTGGTGCATCTGGTCACTGTGTGTCCTGGGGATAGACAATTCAGACAACCACTTGTAGATTTTATGAATTTAATCCTTTCTGGAGGGGTTAACTCGCAAAAGCGTGAACAGTTGCGTAATCTGTGTTCAGGGGATTTACACATTTTACAAATTTATTTTATTGTTTGTTTGGATACTTTCGTTTGAAAAGCACCAAGTCTTTTCGTAGGGGTTTCTGACGATTGTCGCGACGCGTTTTGTTTTTGCACTTTCGAAGTGGCATGCCCTGTAAAACCAGACACTGTTTCAAGTGTCTGAAACCGATTAGACAGGAATTTATCCATATCCTCCCACTTGGATATGTCCATTTTATGATCTATACTTTGCTCTCATAGAGCCAACGTGCTCTCTGGTAGCTTGGTTGAGCAGAGATAAGTCAGGATCGCATCCCAATTGGAAGTGTCAATTTTGTGGCATTTGAGGGACGAAATACAATTATTTATATCATTTTGCAGCTTTTTTATTGAACTGCCACACTCACTCTCTACCTTTTTTAAGTTAAATAAAATTTGTAGTTGTGTGTTAACTAAGATACGTTTGTTTTCGTATCTTTCACACAAGTTTTTCCAGGCCATCTCGAAACCTTCATTTGTGAGAGGGCATTTTTTAACGATATCTTTTGCTTCGCCCTGCGTTTTGTTGTTGAGATGGAATAACTTTTCCACCCCTTTCAAGCTGGAATTGTTTATATAAATTGCCGTGAAAAGGTCGCGAAAAGTTGGCCAAGACAGATAATCCCCTTTAAAAACTTCCGTGTCGCAAGGCGGGAGGCGAATTTTATGCCCATGAGGTTCTTGCTCAGGGTTGACGTTCTTTTCATCCTTCTTGTATTTTTCTGCCTCAGCAGATATAGACGCTGAACATCGCACGTAGATTGCGTATGCTGCCTTTTGCTTCTTTCTGATCGCCATAACGTCATCCGCTGACACCTCATCAGATCCCAATAGCGAATCAAACGCAGACTTTACCTTCTTCCACAAGAGCCGCAACTCTTCCTGCTGTATTGCAAGGGTGTGTTTGCTATGGTCGCTCTCCGGAATAAGGCTGTAATCTTTATCAAACTCTGCGATTGATTCTGCTAAACGGATGTAGGTTTCCATTGTTTTATTTACGTTTATTAACGAGAAAATTTCCGATTAGTAAAATAGAACTTTTCTGAGTTAATATGCCTGCCCAGCCCTAAATAAAAACTATTGAACTTCGAGTTTATTATTTATTTTGTTTATTGCAAACTTTTTGTCTTGGTAGCGACAACGAAAAGGGTTTATTTTATGGACTTTTTGTCACAGCAGCGACAACAGCAAAAAGGTTTAATTTACAGACTTTTTGTCTCAGCGGCAACAACAAAAAGGGGACCACTCGCCACCTCCACAAATAATGGGTGTATTTTGGTGAAAGTGAAAAAATGCGTGCGATATTGCAAAACAAGCGCCAAAAAAGTGTAAAAAGTGTTTAAAAAGTGAAGTGAGCACCGGATTAATTAATTAAAGTGAACTTAATTTCGTGTTTGTGAAGTACAAAAAAAAACAACAAAAACCTATTTAGTATGGTGCGGAAAGTGAGGTTAGGTTGCCCTCTTCCTTGTGTTGTGTCTGGAAAACCTTACCACTGGTGGGGGGATAGACCAGATAATCACAAGGACTGAAAATAAAGGCTAACAAACCGAGTGATTTAACCTTTGAAATTAGAAAAATAAATTGGTGCTCACTAAATCACTTCACTGTTTTCACTTTTATTTTTAATTTTTCGCGCACTACACGGGGATTTTTTCTTTACTTTGCAAAAAACAACACTCAAAAAAAAAGTGGCAAGAAATATAAACTTACTTTGTTTTTGTGGAAAAATTGATGTGATGGCTGTGGCTCCGGCGGCTGCTAATGTCGTGTATACTATCAAACTTCCAACTTTTTGGTGGTTCTGCTGGACTATGCTGTGACAAATAAAACTTTTGATGATTTTTTTTTTTTGTGGCAATTCGTGCAAATTCAGTAGTAGGCAAATGTGCTGTGTTGTGGACTGTATATATAAAGAGGCGCTTTTAGTTCCTGGTGAGGAGGACCAATGTTCGGCCTGAGTGCGTCTGGAACCGGCAGTGGGTAGGCGCACAGGGGTCGATCTCGGGTTGATAGTGCTCTCGAAAGAAAGTAAAAGAACAAAACGCAAAGAGGATTTCCTCGTTATAATAGTGTTTTAATTAGAGTGTAGGAAAATATATACAATATATATTACCTTTGAGTGTAAAACTGATGACGGTGATACTCGGCGATGTGTGCTGGTTGGCGGTCGATCGAAAAAGAGGCCGGTTGTGCCGTTGATGACAACCGCTAAGCCGCGAAAAGGTCCTCTGGTATTAAGGAGGGGAAAAAACCGCACACACACCACCCTTACGTATACGTGCATGGGTGCTGACAACCTGCACACACACATGCATGTGTACGCAACGCATGCATGTGCATGCATGCACACAAATGCGGCGTGAGTGTGGGTGGCTGGAAATATTATTAAAACATTAGGGAGGGGCGCCGTCAATCGAGTGAAAGTTAGGCATTGGGCCTAAACAAGAACAATAATTCGGAAGGTTTCTTGGTTTTCTAGTCTAATAAAGCCCATCTTGCATTCATGAATAGTGGTGTTATTTATTCAACAGTTTAGTGATTCGAACCTTAGCCGAAGATTTGAAATAAGCGGAATTGCAGTAAATTCGTTACAATATTTTTGTTTTTGTATATGTGGTCACGAATTGTGTTTACTAATCCCCAATCCAAATTGAACTGGTTTTGTGTAGCTTTTAGTACTGCTAGGCTGTCGGTGCATATAACAAGTTTTTTCTGTTTTTCTTTGCTTATACGTATAGCTGCTTCTGCGGAGAATATTGAAGTTATATCGTTGGAGATGTTGTTCTTGATTGTTCGTCCTTGGAAATCGACTACAGCATAGGCCAAGTTGTGTACGCTTTTTGATGCATCCGTGTACAGTATTTGATAGTTTTGGTATCGATATGTGGATATTAACTCGTTGAATGCTTGGCGGTAGGCTTCGGCTGATGTACTGTGTTTGGGGAGTTCGGTGAGCTCAATTAAACATGATTTTGGGCTGAAAAGCCACGGATGTGTTTTTTGCGGAAGGTTAAGTTGGGATCTGTCCAAGCGGTCTCGAGCCGGATTGCTAATAATGCGATGAATGGCAGAAGGGAGCCTGGGATGCCTTTTATTGGCCATTGCTTTGGTGACATCAGCGTCAATGATTGAGTTTTGTTTGTAGATTGTTTTTGGCAAAAGTCTGTAAATTGATGAATTATACCGTTCTTCGAGACCCGGTAGTTCTGATTCTGTGAGAAGGTTAGCGATGGGTGTAGTGGGAAATGCGTATAGGCTTTTCCTAATGCCTTGGTGGTATACAGGTTTTAATATGTTTAAGGTGGACTTCGGTGCATTGCCGTATAAAAATAATCCGTAATCGATTTTGCTCAGGATGAGGGTCCTTGTGAGATATGTTAGAGTATTTGTATGTGCATAGCCTTTTCCCGATAGGTAACGGATTATGTTGGTTCTGGTAGTTATTGATTTCCTTAAGTTGGAAATATGAACTTTCCATTTGTAGTTTTTTGTGAATGTTATGCCAAGTATTTTTAAGTTGTCCACATAGTTGATTTGAGTGTTGTTGATTGTTAGGTTTTTGGGTGTACTACCGTGTTTCCTGCAGATATGTAGTATTGAAGTTTTTTGGAGGTTGATTTTTGCGCCGGCTTGTTGCTTCAATTATGTATATCGCTTATTATTGAGGAGAATAACCTGTTGTTGTCGTCGTTCGAATTCCTTTTAGCCATGATGTATAGGTCGGCAAAGATGCAGTGATCTAATGACTTATGTTGAAAAATGATTGTACTAAGGCGGTTGGACGCAATTTGGAAGAGAATTACTGAGAGAGGGGATCCCTGTGGGATTCCGTTCTGCAGTTGTCTGGATTCGGATAAGGTATTGTTAATTTTTACTATAACGCGACGGTTGAGGAGAAATGTTTTTATGTAAGCTAACATCTTGGGTCCGACGCCCCACATATGTAGTGTTTCCAAGATAACGTGAGGGCCAATCCTGTCAAAGGCTTTTTCGAAATCTAGAGAGAGTATAGAGACATGATTACGTGAAGACAGAGCTTCAGATGTATAGTAATATATATGTAGAAGAGCGTCGGTGCAGCCCCGATTGGGTCTGAAAGCGACTTGGTTTGGAGCAACTAGTTTCCATGTTTCGATGAACCAGGATAGGCGTTTGGCGATTATTTTCTCCAATGTTTTTGCAATACACGAGAGCAACGATAATGGCCGGTAACTCGACGTTGTTTTTGGATCTTTGTTGGCTTTGGGAATAGGGACTAATAGGGCCGTTTTCCAGGTAATAGGAAGGTGCCCGTTGTTGTATATGTTATTGTAAAGTTTTAGCAGTTTGTTCTTGGTAAAGTTGGAGGTGTGTCGTAGCATTTGGTACGTAATACGATCAGCCGCTGGCGTACTTCCTTTTGCTTGGTTTAAAGAATGTGTAAGTTCTGAAAAGTTGATAGGGGTTTCGAGGGCTTTTGCTTGTGCGTTTGATGGTGCTCTTGGCAATAAATGTTTGGCTCTATTTTTTGCACAATTGAATTCGGGGGAGAAGTTTCGATCCGAACTGTATTCAGTCCATTCCGAGCAGAAGTGGTTGGCGATTTCCTTTGAGTCGGTTAGCAGGTTGTCGTTGCTATTTATCGTAACGATTTGAGTGTAAATGTTTTTGTTGTTTAGCAGCCTTAACTGCTTCCAGATTTTGTCAATTGGGGTTTTTGGGTTTATGGATGCGGCGAATTGTTGAAACCATGAACATTTTGCCAGTTTTGCTGCTTTGCGAAATGTGGCGTTATGCTTTTTGTAGCGAATGAGGTTTTCTTTCGTTGGGTGCCGTTTAAAGGAGTACAAACTGTTTAGCAGGTTGTTGTTGCTATTTATCGTAACGATTTGAGTGTAAATGTTTTTGTTATTTAGCAGCCTTAACTGCTTCCAGATTTTGTCAATTGGGGTTTTTGGGTTTATGGATGCGGCGAATTGTTGAAACCATGAACATTTTGCCAGTTTTGCTGCTTTGCGAAATTTGGCGTTATGCTTTTTGTAGCGAATGAGGTTTTCTTTCGTTGGGTGCCGTTTAAAGGAGTACAAACTGTTCATTTTGAGAAAGTTCAGTTGACCACCATGGTACTGTCGATTTTTTGTGTGGACGTGTTTGTGGAATGTGTAGCTTAGCGGATACTCGGATAGATTTTGTAAGTATGTAGGCGTCTCTGACCGTTTGGTTTGTGAAACTTCTTTTATCCAATTCTTTATTTATAGTCTTCTCAAAATTCTCCCAGTCGGCTTTTTGTCGAATAAATTTAGGTATGAACGGCTGTGGATGCTGTGTGTTGCACAGCGTTATTGATGTTTTGATCGGAAAGTGATCACTATTGTGTAAGTCGGGTAATGTGTAACAGGATGTGTTTAAGAGTAGGGATGCGGAGCAACAAGCAACGTCTATGTGCGTGAGTGTGCTGTGGGTAGATAAGTGAGTTGGTTGCTGGTCATTTAAAATGCACAGGTTGTGTTGTGTGATGGCGTTTTCAAATGTTACACCTCTAGCGTTGGTTATTCGCGAGCCCCATAGTGTTCCAACTGTTGATGTCGCTCACCAGTACTACAGGTTTTTGGACATTTCGTATTAAGTTATCTATTTCTTGTGTTGTAAAATTTTGGTTTGGTGGAATGTAAAGTGAGATCCCTGTGAACTTAAAGTTTAGGGTTATTTCTATGCAGACGTTTTGGATTGGAGAAGGGATTGGTGTCTATTTGTGTGGCACGTTTGATTTAATCAAAACGCCAGCTGCTTGTTTTGCGTAAGTAGTTGAATTGTTGACGAAGTATGCAGTATAGTTTCTGGGAGGGATAGGATTAAAGCCGCTGGGGAATTCGTTTCTTGTAGGGCTATAAGATGTGGTTGGTGTTCCTTTCGAAGGAGTTCAAGATCAATATTTTTGTTAATGAAACCTTTGATGTTCCATTGCAATATGTTGAATTTGTCTATCATTATGGGCGAAATAAATTATAAGTTGTCGTTGGACACAGGGTCCGACGCTGGTTGTTGTATATAATAATCGTTTTGGCTTAGTAGTATTTGTGTAAGATTGGAGAAAGGTGATTGAGTGCTGCTGTTGGTGGTAACAGCTTGATTATGTTTTGGGGTGTTTGGTAAGTTGCTTGTAGTTTTGGTGGTTGAAAGGTTGTTGTTGGTTAGGATAACTTTCTTGGATTCTTCCGTAGAAGGGTTTGTGGAGGAGGCCGGGCGTTTGGTTGGTGCGATTGTGTTGTTGGCTGTGGATGCTTTGGTTGATTTGTTGGTCATCGGTGACTTGTTTGTTGTGGATGCTGTTGGAGTAATGCTGGATGGTGGGTTAGATTTTTTGATGGGGTGTATTTTTGGTTTTTTCTGCATAGGAAGCGGTACAGCTTGAGGGTTTGTTTTTTGCGCTGTATTTTTTGTAGGCTTCGCCCATTTGAAGTCGGGGATTACAAGGTTGAAGTTAAGCTTAACCCTGGTTGGACTGCCTTTATATTTTTTTTAATTTTGTTTTTGAACATATGAAATCTTACTTTAATATTTTACTTTAAGTAGAATTTTCCTCTTTATTTTTTTTTGACGGTTCGGCAATAATTTTATAATTCGATTTTTAGATTTTTTTTTGCCCTGTATTAAATTTGATTTCCGACTTAAACTCCTGAGTTGAATTCAGTACGACAGGTAAGCATTTTTTGAAATTCGTTTTATTTACTTTTTTTTAAACATATTAGTTCATAATTGTTTTTGTTTTTATCGGCCTATTGATAAATGATTCAAGGTTCGATTCGAGCTCAAGGCCAGAACAATAATTTTTTTCTAGTGATAATTATCGTTATTTTTTAATTTTAAACTCACCCAAACCGATACGGGAATACCTCATTCCGACTGCTTACCAACGGACCTAATTAACAGGTGCGCTTCGCAGGTTTTTAGGTCATCGGGGGAACAGATAGTCCAATCAGTCCGTCCGTCTAGTTTTAGAGTAACCGAAACGTTTTCATTATCCGGCGGGGAAGGTAGTTTTTCGAGGAAAATCGACGAACTTTTCAATATGTCCGACACGGAGCAAGATGGAGCAGTTGGTGGCGTAATTGGCGGATTAGGACCCGGGACTATCTCTAAACGCAAGGAGCCATCAAAGGACCAGGGTGCTGATGTTGCGGAACAGCGGCAAGGCGGATCAACTTCAACGGCCATCAACATAAATCAGCTGAGCCATATGATGGCAATGATGGCGCAACAAAATGAAGTGATGGTGCAGAATATGGATGAGGTGCGCAATATCCGCGACAATATTGCAAACCTCAGTAACCGAGTCGCTGCGATGAAAACCTCGGCGCAAGGGATAGGAAACCGGCCTGGTCAGTCAGCGACTCCAGAGAAGAATGGTAGGGATGAAGCAGCCAACCAGCGTGTCGATTCAAATGCTACCTTCGGGGGTTCAGGTTCATCGAGCATCACCAAAGACCCACCGAAGTGGAAGACGTTGGACCTGGACAAGTGGCACGTGAAGTTTTACGGTACGAGTAAAGGAATCGTATATGGAGAGCTTTCTGTTTAGAATTGAGAAGTTGCGACAGCAACATAATATTTCACACTTTCAGCTCTTCACCGACTTCAATTGTCTCGTAACGGACTCTGCCTTGAAGTGGTACTGGCAGGCCTTAGAGGACCACTCGGACGAACCCGAGTTAGGGTACTCCGAGCTAAGGGCGGAGCTGCTAGCCCACTTCAAGACAGCAGAGTCCGATTATGAGATAATCCGCGAGATAACGGAACGCAAACAACAACCACTGGAAAGGTTCGACGACTTCTACGGTGAGGTCCATATTTGACTTTCCGGCTCCAGAAAAGTATCCCAGAGAAGGAGCTGGTAGGGATAATTAGGGGGAACCTGAAGCCCTACTTGGCAAATTTAACGTTTGCGTCGAAAATCGACAAGCTGGCTGAGTTAAAGGCTGAGTGTAGGAGAGCGGAACGGCTCATAAAAGAAAATAAAAGTACGGCCAAAGCAGTTAGTGAGTTAGGGTATCCCGAAGCGACCCTTGCGGATGAGGAAGTAAAGCAGGCTCCCGTAGACGCGATCACGAACAATAATTTCCAGCGTAAAGCGCCGTTCCAGCAACAAACGACTACAAAAATTCAAGGAAATTCGGCACAGCCGAAGGCAACGTTGAACCCTAATCCCACCACCATTTCTTTTTGTGCGTCCCCTTACCATTTAACGTTGTGTTATGCGTGTGGTATGCCTGTCGACTTTTTTGTAAAGAATTCGTCCGAGCTAAAGAAAGGAACCCATTGTAAATCCCCGTTCCATAATATGATCTGTCTTGCGTGTGGTAAGGATAGTCTTTTTGTGTGTTTAAGAAGGGAAACTCCCAACTGGCGGAGATTGCCGGGAGCTCTCGCCAGGAGACAGACTACCCGGAGACCAACCCAGCGTCAAAATTGTAAAGAGGGAAAGCGGGGTGAAGGATAGGGAAAATAAAGCAGAAGGGAAGAAAGCCGAGCCAAAAAGTCTACACCACAGGAAAATAGACTATGAGGAAGCTAGGCATCGTATTTTTTTTTTTTTTTTGAAGAAATTCCTATAAAGCGCGAAAGGCGGAATATGATGAAAAGAATTCAGCATAAGATTGTGTCAACTATCGTAACCCTCAAGGGAGATAATCGCTTCTTTGCGAAAACTAAAATTGGAGGCAAGGATCACCTAGTGTTGTTAGATTCGGGGGCTGGCGCGATTTGTCTAGGTAAAAATTATGAAAAACTGATAGAAGGCAGAGAGGATAGCATCATTAAGTTCATCATCCGTACGGCAAACGGCGCACATAGGTAGATTTTCAAGTTTTAGGCGGCCAAAAATATTTTATTGCCTATATCTTCTTAAAACTGTTTAATAAATGAAAAGTTATAATAATTTGTGTAATTAATCGGTTATATTAAAAAAATCGATATTCCACTGTGTAACACTAAAAAATACCTGCGCACTGAGGCTATTTTGCTTGTACAGCAACAAGGGTGTATCAAACCCTCAATCTAACCCCCTATCTGCAAGTATCTGCAGCTAAATTTAATGCTGTTGGTAAGCTAATTGTGCCAAGTACCATGTTCAAAACTAATTTTCACTTGGACGGACTTGGAAACATAACGAAACTGGTTTTGAACAACAAAAATCAAAAAAAAAATTTATAAAAATTTTTAACATCCTAAATAAAATTTGTTCTTCATCAATTTATAACTTTTAAAAATCACAAACATCATTAATAATGTTAGTATTCACCTGAAATACCAGAATCCATCACAATTACTCAATTCAATTGTCTTAAAACTTAAAATATTCACTTTGTATGTAGTTTTTCAGCTTTACCTATTAGGGTCAAGTGCAAATAAAATGCGATTTATTCCACCATTTAGCCCAACGTTTCGATAATTATCCTTATCTTCCTCAGGGGCGGTTATATTTGTTTATAACAAAATACAAAAGACAAAAAAAACATTAGAAATAAAATTAAACGATCTAAATTACATAGTTTCAAACAAAGTATTGCACAATTATAAATTTGAATTTTACATGAAATATTACTCCACAAACAATTATGTATATTCACTGACATTGGTATTTAAAAAAAGATTTTATTATTACTTTACAAAAACATTAAATGCTACCATCACTATATGGTAAACTTGTCAAACTAAAACTAATTATCTGTGTCATAGGCATAATAAGTAAGTCGCGGCTATGTCTTGTGTACCTTCTTTCTTGTTCATTGCCTTTTCTCTGTTTTGCATTATTCTTAGGCTCTCGAGTGTGTACCTTGTTCTTTCTCTCGTCTCCTTGTCTATTATTTTTGTTGTTGTGAAATCTACTGTGTGTTTGTTGTTTACCGCGTGTTGTGATAACGCCGTGCTGTGTTTTTCTTTGTTGATATCGTCTTGGTGCTCTGCAAGTCGTGTGTTTAGCGCCCTCTTCGTAGTGCCAATACAACATTGCAAGTTCACTTTTATTTCCTTTGCACTCTATTTGGTATACCACGTTACTTTGTTGTTGTATGTCGATCGGGCTTTTGTTTTTGTAAAGAATGTTGATAGAGTGTGGTTAGATTTGTAAGCCAGTGTTACTTTTGGGTTTTTTGTTATGTGTTGCGCTAGATTTTCTGAGAGCCTGGGAATATAGGTCGTACTAAAATATCGTTTTGGCTCATTCGGCGACTCTTTCGTTGTGCTTTGTGTGGGAATATTTATTAATTCTTGTTGTTTACGGTCAATTAGATTACATATTAATTTATTGGGATAATTGTTATTTCTTAGCGTCATTTTGATTTTTTCTATATTAGCGTTATGAAAACATTGATTGCTGATGGTCAGTACTTTATGTATAAAATTTTTGGCGGTATTTAATTTATACTTAAAGGGTTGTGATGAAAAGAAATTTATAAATATTCCCACACAACAGGGAAGGGGTAGAATTATTGTTGCCCTGTTTATTCTTAAGCTGTGGGAGTGCTTTTTTTTGTAATTGTGGCAACTTTCAGAAATTATATTATGGCCGCCTAAATGTCTAATATCTACCTATGTGCGGCGGTGAAACGCCGGTAGTATGTGCTATCTCTCTGTCAGTTCTATGGGAAGGAGAACTTAAGATTTCGAATTCCTAATCGTGCCAGGCCTCCAACAGGAAGTTTATTTAGGGGTAGACTTTTGGGAGGCTTTCGACCTAGATGTTGTTAGTCGAGGAAAGATGGTGCGTTCAACCCGCACTGCCGTTGCGGAATTGGTACCCGCTGAGGGCGATTTGTTGTTTGATGCCGTGCAACATGTCCTCACGAAAGAGCAAAGTATTGCCCTAGAAAGAGTAAGGGCGCAGTTCCCATCCTTTACTGTATTGGGGTTGGGGAAAACCAACGTGGAGGAACACGTGATTGAGGTCCTCGATGAGAATCTCCCCGTGAAACAGAGGCACTATCCGATATCACCGGCGATACAAACAGACCAATTCTAAATATTCTCGCGGAATTTTGTTCTCGCGGATTTTTTTATTCCCGCGGAAAAATTCCTCCAATTCTTTTCTCCTAGGGAGAGGAAAAATTGGGGGAATAGGAATTTCGAATTTTCGAAGTCAGCTGTTTTGTCAATTGAAATTTCGTTGCGCATTTCTTATTTTGTTTAAAAAATTTAAAAGTTTAATTATTGTTGCGAATTTGTTTGAAATTAAGAAATAAGGTATAAACAATGCACATTATTGCATTTCATGTGGTATTCACTGAAATGAGTAATGAATTGGTGCCACAGCAACAGCAACAGAGGAGCATAAGAAGAAGACGGCGGGATAACACAAATCCGCCGGAGTTGCTTTCATTCTGCAAAGCAATTTTCTGGTGGCCAAGTCGAGTTGAGTTCGCCTTTCGCCATATGCCAAAATTTAATTAAGCCTTCTTAAAAAATCCTTGCGCAATTTCTGGATGGCTGCGTCAAATATACAAAGAGTTTGTTATGATTATACTTTTATGGTTATGTTATACTTTTATTATAATATTGTGGTTGTTGTTGTTGTTGTATTAACAGTGAGAATATTGTGGTAGAATGTAAATACATATTTTAGCACAAATTTGTACAAATAAGTGTTTTTTCTTAAAAGAACCAATTTCCGTTAACTATTTAGATGCATTCCCTTTAATTTAACTAGTGAAAAAACTCCTATGAAATGGCAAAGAAATCTCCCTCTCCCTCACATTCATAATACCTACTTTTCTCCCATAACCGGTTTCCTCTTTTTCGAACATTGTTCAGAATAGGAGGAAAGGAAGAAGTGAAAAAACTCACAAGGAATTTTTATTTAGAATACGAGGAATGGGAGAAGGGAAAAAACTCGCACAGAATTTTCGTTTAGAATTGGGCTGAAAAACTTGTATTTGCTTAGCTAGACCGCATGCTGGGTCCAGAAGTCTCGAGAGAATACAGCATTTACAATACCAGGGCGTCCCCTTTACCAGTACACAGTCATGCCGTTTGGACTGTGTAATGCAGCACAAAGAATGTGTAGATTAATGGACAATGTTATACCCGCTTCTTTACGTGATTGTGTTTTTGTGTATTTAGACGATTTGTTAGTATGTTCTGTCGATTTTTTGTCTCATTTATGTTTGTTGGAAAAGGGCGCTAAGTGTTTACGTGAAGCTAACCTTACCATAAATGTCGAGAAAAGCAAGTTTTGTTTCAAGGAAGTTAGGTACCTAGGTTATGTAGTGGGCGATAGATACATCCGAACCGACGCGAACAAGGTTGCGGCTGTGAGGGATTTTCCCGAACCAAACACGCCAAAACAGCTCCGACGGTTCCTAGGGATGTCAGGCTGGTACCGCCGTTTTGTCCAAGACTACGCAACCATTGTAGCGCCGCTGCACGACCGTCTCACAAAAGAAAAAATTAAAAGGTTTACGATGACAGAAGAAGCAAGAAAGTCGTTTGAGCGACTAAAAGAGAGCTGGATTTCCGCTCCCGTACTGGTACACCCTGACTTTGATAGAGGCTTTTACAACCAGTGCGATGCTTCGACAGACGGAGTGGACGGGGTACTCTTTCAGTTAGACGGCGAGAACAACGAACGACCCATAGCTTACATTTCCGCCAAACTAAACAAAGCGCAGCGTAATTATAGTATCACCGAGCTTCAGTGCTACGCTGCGGTGATAAGTGTGTAAAGGTTTAGGCCGTACGTCGAAGGTTTACCCTTCACCATCAGAACCGACCACGGGAGTCTTAAATGGTTGAAGAACCAAAAGGACCTGTCAGGAAGACTCGCGCGGTGGAGTTGAAAACTTTAGGCGTACGACTTTCAAATCGAGCACAGAAAAGGAGCACTCAATGTTGTACCCGATACGCTGTCGCTAGCGCATATGGTGGAAATGCAGCTATCAGACAGACTAATGGACATTGACTTGGACTCGGACTACTTTTAAACTGAAGAGTATGACGAACTTAGAAAAACCGTGACAGAAAACCAGGACAAACTTCCAGAACTATGCGTGTCGGACGGTTACGTATATAAACGGACTCAGTTTTACCGGGGGACGATCTTCAGCAGGACCAAGCCTGGAAACTTTGGGTACCGTCGGAGTTGCACGCAGGACTGATGGAATCCTCCCACAGCTCACCTTCGGCCGGACACGGGGGCATCCATAAAACCTTAGCCCGAATACGCGAAAAATACTATTGGCCTGGCATGGTAACCGATGTACAAACTTTCCTTAAAGAATGTGAAGTTTGCTGGGGAAACAAAACACAAAACGTATTTCATAACCCACCCTTGGGAAAGCAACACGTAACCAAAATACCTTTTCAACGTTTGTTTATTGACTTTATGGGTCCATACCCACGTACTGGTGATGGTAATGTTTATGTGTTTGTGTGTCTGGATCATTTCTCAAAGTTTGTCTTTTTGAAACCAATGCGTAAAGCCACGTCTGTAGATGTTTGTAGATTTTTAGAAAAAGAAGTATTTCACATTTTTGGTGTCCCGGAATACGTTTATTTCGATAATGGGAAACAATTTGTCTCCGACATATTTGCTAAATTTTTAGATAAGTATGGAGTTAAACATATAAGAACTGCTTTTTATTCCCCTCAAGGGAATGCAGCGGAGAATGTATACTATTCTAGTCCTTACATAATAAACTATGATATAGATTTTAGTAGACATCAGACAAAATAATTTTGAGTATTGCCCCTAAAATAAATACGCGTTACCTTAGCGAAATAATGAATAAGTAAGGGGATAGACCGGCTTTGGGTCGTGGGTCGAAGCCACATGTTAGGCACACCAAACCAAGATAGTACAGACTGCGCTTTGAGTCTTTTTACGGACACGCTCCATGTTGCAGGCAACATCGGCGGCATCCGAGCTTGTAGTGGCAGCCTGTGGGTCAATGCAACATTGCAAAAGTCCGAACACCGCTGTATCTGTCCGTTAACAGCAACGGAGTTACCCTTATGTGTGTTAGTAACGTGATTTAGATGTATGAATATGTATCTGTTAGTGTGGGTGAAATTAGTATCGTGAAAGTTTATGTCTGTCGTTTCCCGCCAAAATGGGATTGTATGTATTGGTGTATTTCGTTCTTGAGTGAAAGTGGTGAGAAAAAAGGGCTTTCGATCGATGGGGTGCGATCGCTAAACGATGACAGGGCATGTTCTAAATGCAAAGTACATGCAAGTGAGTGCGGAATCTTAGTCATTTAAAGTGCAAATTCAGTGGAATTCAGTTTTTTGGCAAATTCAGTTTTTTTGGTTTCGGCTTGCGGTTGTTGCTAACCGCGTTATTGGCCCACACAAAAAGAAATTCGGTGTCCTGTACGGGTGAGTTCAGTGAAACCCCCTTCCCCGGTCCATGGTGCATGTGGACTAATAGTGAAGATAAATAAAAAATGTTAAAAATGAAAATTGAACTTAAATACAATTATATACCTAAAATCAATAATATTTAGTAAAATAAATAAAATTATATACAAAGATAAAATTAAGTAATAGAATTAAATAAAATAATGAAAGTTAAAAATAAAATAAAATTAAAATAAATTAACTAAAATTATAAAATAAAATAAAATATAAAACTAATTAAAATAACTAAAATTACATACATAAATAAATAAAGCCAGATATTTAATAAAAATCTAATGGATAGAATTAAGTAAAATAAATAAAACCAAATGAATAAATAAAATGACATAAATAGGTAAAATGAAATAAATAGATAAAAGCAAGTAAATAAATAAAATAACATAACTAGATAAAATGCAATAAATACAATAAGTTCACATGCACCCCAATGTATCCTTTCATTGCTAGCATGACCCTAGTCCCTAAAATTTTGCCTCTTGCCTCTAGGTTGCGGCGCAAAAGTTTAAAACTTGCCACGCTAGTCATCATCATTTAGTGCTTACGCACAGTCACAAATACACACAAAAGCGGGGTAGTATTTATTATCAAGAAGCCTGCCACATCTGCACCACCATCGAGAGTCACAAACATACACAAAAGCGGGGTAGTAACGAATATACCAAGGGCAGAGGACACACACAGACGGTGCCGGTCTACACGTCAAAGGGAAAGGAGGAGCATCTTGACCCTCCTGTCCCGACACACTATAACTTGAGCATAGACTGGAGGAACACGAGTTGGAGGAGAGAAGAGAGGCCAGCAGCGCTGCAGCATTGGGACCTTGGCATTTTTGTTTGAAATACATTAGTTTAGTTTTGGTTTTCGTCTATTTTACTTTTTAAGTTTACCAACTGCAACGTACTTCCAGTTAGGATTTTTAGGAGTTTGGGTTTACATTTTTTTATTATTTCACTGCCCTAAACTTGTGTAATGTCATTTACGATTTTTAAATTTTGATTTTCATTTAATTGTATGCTAGGTTTTTATCGGAACTGAATTTTTTTTGAACTTTATTATAGCACCCTAGTATAAATTTTCTTCAAGCATTAACTTTTTGTATTACGTTCATTCGATCTACCTTTCCTTTTCGTATTGCCTTAATATCTCCTTTATAACTTCAAAATTTTTATCTTTTCTTCACTTCACTTCAGCACTTCTTTTCGTACATACGAATAGTTTTTTTTATTTGCTTCTTCTTTCTTTTCACCACCACCTATTTTCCCAGCATGTTTTTTTTTCTTTGCGTTTTCTTTCGCACTGTAGGCTTACTAATTTTTTTAAATGTCTTTAAAATTGTTTGCAGCCCCTTACCCAGATAGTTTTTTTAATAGACTTTGAATTTCGAATTATTATTAATTCTTATCAGTTCATTCTTGTCTTTTTATATTATTTTTGTTCCTCTGATCCACGGATCGGAATAACATTCCATTGTAATTCATTGGCTCACATACCTCCCATGTTAGGCTGGAACACTTTCCAACATAGGTTTGTAGGCATATGTATGTATACGTTCTTTTGCAGCCACGCTCTCTCTTCGACGCAGGCGCCACCGTCGCGGGATTCATCGGTAAGTGCTATAGTTATAAGTTATTAACGTTACCTACATAAATAGTCTAAATACAAACATACGTATATATATATAATTTGTAAACAAGCCTACTGGAAGCCAGCAGAGGCTAAGGAGTTATTGGGCTACAGTGGCGGTCCGATAACGACGGCATTATTGGTGTTTAGTAATATTCAATTTTAATTTTTTTACGCTAAAGTTTCACATTTTTATTCTGTAATTTTCAAGTTAAGTTTTTGGTGCACTTTCCAATTTTTCTTTTTTTTTACGTAAAACCCTTTTCATTTTTATTCAATAGTTTTCAATTTAAAATTTTTTTGAATTGCGTAACGTGCTTTTCGCGGTAATCTTACAACCCAGTTTCGTTTTCCTTTTCTCTATTATCTTCAACTTAGCAACTTTATCATCCTCAGTTATTATTTTTTGTTACACATATAATTAGATAGAATTAGTTTCAAACAATTAGCCTTAACACATTGACTGCCACGTCGTACATATATGTGTGACACTGTACTATGCGGCTTACGCCACGTCAGACATATATGTCCGACACGACTATTATTCTCTCTCGCCATGTCACACAACACCGATTGACGATAAATATGATTTTATTGCAATAATAAATTATATGGCTTACAATGAAATTTCTGTTATAGTGGTTTCGGCGTAGCTCAAAAAACAATTGGTTTTGAAACAAAAAAATTTTATTCATTTTATTACAGGAACAAAAAAATGTTTACATATTATTTTTATAAAGTAGTTATACAAATGAACCCATTAAACTTGTTTGCGGTGATTCCTAAAACATTCTAAACACATAAATTGCTCTTAGGGACAATCCGGGCAATACGTGTGTACTCTTTTAGCCCTCTTTCTGGCGATCTCCCTTCCTTCCAATTGTTTTATTCTGGGATAACATAAAGTACATGTTCGACGTACTTTTGTATTAATTGCTCTTAGTTTTACTTTTAAAATATGAATATTCCCTGATTTTGGCTTCATATGTTTTTCTGGTTTCTGAAAATTTAGAAGTGATGAAGTAATTTGTTCTCTAAACCACCGTATTTTTGCATTATTTTTTTTCGTATCTTTCTTTGTACACAAAAGCATTTACTACTGATAATATTCAACAGATATTCTATACCTAGTTTGCGTAACTTCCTTAAAGTAGAGCTTGTATGACGACGATGTATTTTGATGTTTAGCCAATCAGACCAATTCTAAATATTCTCGCGGAGTTTTTTATTCCCGCGGAAAAATTCCTCCAATTCTGTTCTCCTAGGGAGAACAATAATTGGGGAATAGGAATTTCGAATTTTCGAAGTCATCTGTTTTGTCAATTGAAATTTCGTTGCGCATTTCTTATTTTGTTTAAAAAATTGAAAAGTTTAATTATTGTTGCAAATTTGTTGGAAATTACGAAATAAAATATAAACAATGCACAGTATTTATTGCATTTCATGTGGTATTCACTGAAATGAGTAATGAATTGGTGCCACAGCAACATCAACAGCGGAACATAAGAAGAAGGCGGCCGCATAACACAAATCTGTCGGAGTTGCCTGCTTTCATTCAGCAAAGCAATTTTCTGGCGGCCAAGTTGAGTTGAATTCGTCCTTCGTCATATGCCCAAATCTATTTAAGCCTTATTAAAAAATCCTTGCGCAATTTCTGGATAGCTGCATCAAATATGTATACCAAGAGCTCTACCGTTGCTTATGATATACTTTTCGACTTAAAATAAAGAATATTGTGGTTGTAGTTGTTGTTGTATTAACAGTGAGAATATTGTGGTAGAATGTACATACATATTTTAGCACGCTTTTTCGAACATTGTTCAGAATAGGAGGAAAGGGAGAAGTGAAAAAACTCACAAGGAATTTTTATTTAGAATACGAGGAATGGGAGAAGGGAAAAAACTCGCACGGAATATTGGTTTAGAGTTGGGCTGAATGTCTTTGTCGTGCATATATGTCCGCCATGGCCCTGAAGTAAAAAAAGTCGGTAGGCGCCACGCCGAACATATGTGTGTGACACACTAATTAGTTAAAAACTGCCTTTTTTTAAGCAGAAAATATTACCATCACTACCCTAAATTCCAATTTTGATGTCTGTCATGAGATTAGAAAAAAAAATGCTGTGGACACAGCATCTTATTTGCTGAAAGTGCCTTGGCAGTCAATGTGTTAAGGAAAATTCAATATTAGTGAAGTTTTGAATTTGTTGATCATTACTTTAGTATAACTATTAAATAAAGAGTTTTATAACGTTTTATGAAGATATTCAAACTATCATATTCATTAGTTTAATGGGTTGAGCTTATCTCATAATGAGCGGGTAAACACTTTAAATTGGTGTCGGTGTTGCACGAGTGAAATGAAGGGGACATGGGTGTGAGGGGACTGTGACAGACTAGACGGGCTAGGGATATGGGACATTAACGTACAGAAAAAATGTCAGGCTAAGGGGGCGTTGCTAAAGGTTCGGAGTCAGTGCAACGCCCAAGACTGCGTCAATGTATTACGCGGAAGGGGAGGGATGACTCCACCTGACACGAACAGACCTTTTCTTCCAACGCTCTCTTTCCTTTCGTAGATTTCCGGCATGAACCTCTCTTTTGTTTGTATAACTGTAGGTAAGGCGGGTGAGCAAAAACTGAACTCACCCGACGAGCTAGCCGGGGCTGGCCAGCATGCCACATGCCACTTCCGCCTTACCCCAACGGCTAGTTATACAACAGGACATAAACCAACACATCAGATTGCTTGTGGATGAACACAAGCGGGCGAAGTGGGAGGTCCACCGTAAAGTCCCTATCGAATCCGTCCAAGCACAACGACAAAATTTCCATCGCCTTTGGCGATAAAGTACTGTCGGATGCGAAAAAATGCACGAGCGCCTTTTGCCTACAATATATAATGCATTCTACGGTAGACAAAGCTAGGCGGGCGCAACAGACACGCGCCCAAAGGTAAATTCATCGCGTCCCCAATTACCATCACCGCCAAAGAAGTTGAGGATGCCATCGGTCAAGCAAAACCATCTAAAGCGGTGGGCCATGACGGCATAGCCATGCCGATGCTTAAAAGCCTAGGAAATGAGGGTTTTAAATATTTAGCACATGTCTTCAACCTGCCTCTTTTCACCTTTGTCATTCCCGAAAAATGGAAAATGGCCAAGGTGGTCCCGCTACTAAAGCCTGGGAAACCAGCTAACATAGGAGTCTTATCGGCCGATATCTCTCCTATCGCCAGTAGCTAAGACGCTTGAAGCCATTTTACTGCCCCATTTCAAGGCAAATTTGCCACTAGCCTCTCATCAGGATGGCTTTAGAAAACTACACAACACTACCACCGCGCTAAATGCCATTAGCACCCAGATAAATTGCGGTTTAAACCAAGACCCTCACCATAGAACAGTACTCGTTGTGCTAGACCTATCAAAAGCTTTTGATACGGTCAACCATGGCACGTTACTGCAAGACCTGGAAGGGTCTACCCTTCCCCCAAGTCTTAAAAGGAGGACCGCAAATTATCTGTGTGGACGGCAGGCATCGGTGCAATTTAGAAATGAAACATTAAAACCAAGAAGAATTAAACAGGGGGTGCCACAGGGTGGTGTCCTATTATTATTATTATTATTTTATTTATTACGGCCAAAAAAGCCTTATTCATTGTATAGTACAATTTACAAAATTCATAATTGCTTCTTAAAACTATTTCATTAAAAAGAAATGAGTAAAATCATTGTTTAACCAGTATTACATATTTAAATTTTTACAGTATAGAAATAGTTTTTCTTTAAACTTATCAACGTTTTCACAGTCTTTTATCTCTGCTGTAGTTCATTATACATTTTATAGCCTACGTATTCTAAGGTCTTTTTTGCGAACTCGGTTCTTACTTTGGGTAGTCTTAAATTTCTGCTACTCCTAGTTCCATAGTTTTTGATCTCATGATTCTACTGTATCCTATCACTCAGATAGTTTGGTAACATTCCGTGTGTTATGTAATGTATAACAGATTAATTGCTTAATACTAAGCCAATTTAACATAGGAAGCATAATACTTTTTGATGTTCTATAAGAGCATTTTAGTATCAAACGCATTGCTTTGTTTTGCTGTATTTGGAGCTTATTAATTAACGTATCATTTGTTACTAGTAGTAGTTGGGCAGTAAATAAAATGTGGTTTTACAATTGATCTATATACTAATATTTTGTGAAGTTGGCTAATATGCTTACATTTTCGATACATAAATCCTATTTTCTGTGTAATTTTCTTCTCTAAATGATTCATATGTTCTGTGAAACTTAGTTTCTCATCAATTATTACACCTAGATACTTCATTTGATCTACTCTTTCAATTGCATTGGTTTTTATTTTCAGACTAGATTGGATTAAGTTATTATGGTTCTTGTGAAATATCATATACTTAGTTTTATCAATATTAAGTTTTAGCTTTCTGCTTCCCAAGGCAGTCGGTTCTATGTACCGGAGCGACTCGGGATTTTTCCCGACCAAGGACTGTCATTTCAGTGTGACCCCATTTAATTTGTTTCGTCCCTCCCACAAATTGTCATCCTCCCAGCAGCTCCTTGCAGCAGGGCTGCTACATATTCTCTTACTCCGGGAAGGTATCGAACCCAATCCGGGTCCGTCTCCTGACCCCGGTCATGAGAAATGGTTTTGCTGCATTTGCCAGAAAAGAATCTTTTTAGGACGGTCATACTCTGTTCAGTGTGTCTCGTGCAAGGGATGGTTGCATCGGACAGGTTGTTCTGGGCTTGATCCCAAAACCCGACGTCCACGTAACTTTTATAAATCTTTTGTGGCTCCTTGCTGCTCACGCCCAAGGGCGTCCCGTAGTCTACGCCTAAGCGTATCCCCACTACCTTCCAGCAGCTTCGCTGCTCAGCAAGCCACAACAAGTACCCGCTGCTGCTCGCGCCCCACGGCGCCAACAACTCAAACAGCTGATACCACTCATAACTACTACCTTCGTAGTAGTGCTGGTAGCAATGCTGAGCATCAGCCCCTGCCCCCGTCTTCTTCTCCCCCCCCTCTTTTCTGGCAGCAATCGTGCAGGTCAGGGAAACAGACTCTTAGTCCCTGCCTCCGTTTGCACCGTCTGCCAGCACAGAATATATAGGTTTGCGACATCCGCTCAATGCAGCTCCTGCCTTGGGTGGTGCCACTTTCCTAGATGTTCTGGTCTCCGCGACGGCAACCCCCCGTCGGGTTTCATCGCGCCATGTTGCCAGGTCGCAAACCCAAATCATCCGGGTACCCCAATGCTTGCCCAAGGGCGCCCAGTCCCAAGGCCACAACAGCAATTGCGTCCTGGCCTTCCACAACCTAGGCGTAGTCACCCCTCACTTACCCCTAGAGTGGCGGCGTCACCCCTCATGCACTTCAGAATTCTGCAGTTCAACTGTAATGGACTAACTGGGAAGATTACGGAGATAGTCGATTTCATGAAGCGGCACAACATCCGCATTGCTGCGATTCAAGAGACTAAACTCACGGCAAGATCTGCATTGCAGACCTGCTCTGGTTATAATGTCCACAGGAAAGACCGCGAGAGCGGAAATGGAGGCGGCCTCGCGTTTATTATACACCACTCTGTGCAATATCATATATTTGATCCTGGCATCGACCGCAGTGACAATGTCTTAGAACGTCAAGGCCTATCTGTCCGGTCAGGCGATGCAAATCTAGAAATCATCAACATCTACATCCCTCCTGTCACCTGTTGCCCCAGTGGATACCGCCCTAATATCGAGGCCTTACGCGGAGGCCGCGAGCTTAGCGAGGGAACGCGACCTTATAAGACAGCTTGATCCAGGCGACCCCCAAATAAGGGATATAAACCAACGCATCAGATTGCTTGTGGACGAACACAAGCGGGCGAAATGGGAAGAGCACCTAAGAGGTTGTAACCTCTCTACCGGTGTAGGTAAACTTTGGTCCACCGTAAAGTCCCTATCGAATCCGACTAAGCACAAAGACAAAGTTTCCATCGCCTTTGGCGATAAGGTGCTGTCGGATGCGAAAAAATGCGCGAGCGCTTTCTGCCGACAATATATAATGCATCCTACGGTCGACAAAGATAGACGGAGAGCCAATAGACACGCACATAAACACAAACTCAGCGCGTCACCAATTACCATCACCGCTAGAGAGGTTGAGGACGCCATTGGTCGCGCTAAACCATCCAAAGCAGTGGGCCCAGAGGGCATAGCCATGCCGATGCTTAAAAACCTAGGGAAAGAGGGTTTCAAATACTTAGCCCATGTCTTCAACCTGTCTCTTTCCACCTTTGTCATACCCGAGAAATGGAAAATGGCCAAGGTGGTCCCGCTACTAAAGCCTGGGAAACCAGCTAACGTAGGTGAGTCATATCGTCCGATATCTCTCCTATCGCCAGTGGCAAAGACGCTTGAAGCCATTTTGCTCCCTTATTTCCAAGCACATTTGCAGCTAGCCCCTCATCAGCATGGCTTCAGAAAACTCCATAGCACTTCCTCCGCGCTAAATGTCATTAGCACCCAGATAAATTGCGGTTTGAATCAATATCCCCACCATAGAACAGTACTCGTAGCGTTAGACCTATCAAAAGCTTTTGATACGGTCAACCATGGCTCGTTACTGCAAGACCTGGAAGGGTCCACCCTTCCCCCATGTCTTAAAATGTGGACCGCAAATTATCTGGGTGGGCGGCAGGCGTCGGTGCAATTCAGAAACGAAACATCAAAACAAAGGAGAATTAAACAAGGGGTGCCACAGGGTGGTGTCCTATCCCCGCTTTTGTTTAATTTCTACATATCTAAGCTACCTTCACCACCGGAAGGAGTCACAATCGTTTCCTACGCCGATGACTGCACAATAATGGCCACAGGCCCAGGCCCAAAGATCGATGAGCTATGCAATAAAATAAACGGCTATCTCCCTGATCTCTCCAGTTTTTTCGCCTCGCGAAACCTGGCATTGTCACCGACTAAATCTTCCGCGACCTTATTTACAACATGGACGCCCCAAATGTCGACCATATTGAACATCCACGTCGATGGCACTACGCTACCGACTGTCCTACACCCCAAAATCTTGGGTGTGACGTTTGATCAGGATCTACATTTTGGTGCGCACGCAACCGCAATTCTTCCAAGAATTCAGAGCCGTAATAAAATCCTCAAATCGCTTGCTGGCAGTACCTGGGGAAAAGATAAAGAAACGCTCTTGACCACATACAAAGCAATTAGCCAGCCGATTACGTGCTACGCGTCACCCATATGGTCGCCAAGCCTAAAAACCACCCACTGGAAGAAACTACAGGCCTGCCAAAATACTGCTCTCAGAATCGCCACGGGCTGTCTTCTTATGTCCCCAGAACACCATCTGCATAATGAGGCGAGAATACTCCCCATCAGGGAGAGAAATGAGATGCTGACCAAACAGTTTCTGTTGAATACTCAGAAACCTGGGCATCCCAACAGACATCTGATTGACGAACCAGCACCGCCTAGGGGCCTAAGGAGTCATCTCCGTAAGCATTTTGAGGAAATACGGCACCTGAGAACCCAGCCGTATGAAGCGGAAAAACACAAGCAGGTCCTTGGTGTACTCCATAGACAGGCGTCGGACCTTTATGTCGGGAATTGCCCGGTGAATCCAGTACTTGAAGAAAAATATCCAGAACTCGCAGAAGAGGAACGCATACTCCCCAGGGAAACGCGTGTCACTCTTGCTCAACTTCGTTCTGGATACTGTAACAGGTTAAACTCTTACCTATCCAGAATCAACCCCGACATACAAAATGTATGCCCTGCTTGCAATGTGTCCCCACATGACACCAACCATCTCTTTAATTGTAATGTGGAACCAACGCCTCTAACACCCCTTTCCTTATGGTCCACCCCTGTTGAAACGGCAAGTTTCCTTGGACTCCCGTTAGAGGATATTGATGACAATTTGTGATCGGTCGCGGCTATTAGGTGGGGCGAGCATTGCTACAACAACAACAGCTTTCTGCTGCACAGCCACTTATATAAATTATTTAAGTCTTCTTGTATTTTCATGACAGCGCAATCTAAATTTTTGTCACTAATGCTAACTAATGCATCATCCGCAAAAAGACTTATTTTACAATTTCTCAAACAAGTTTTTATATCATTGATGTAAATTATAAACAATATCGGAGCAAGTACTGAGCCTTGTCAGCCCTATGTTAACATCAACAACCGATGAAACTGCGTCTCCAATTACCGTCCTCTGCTTTCTGTTACTCAGGTAACTACGAAACCATTTCAAAGCTTTTCCCTTGATCCCAATTTTATCCACTAACTTCAGCAATTCATTTCGATCGATTGTTTCAAACGACCTCTTTAAGTCTAAGAAGCAAGATACTACTACCTTTTTATCAGCAACGACCTCTTTCCACTCTGCAATTACCATGTTCAATGCTGTTTCGCAGTAGTGGCTTTTCCTGAAGCCTGATTGCTCTGGTATGATTATATTATGATCGTCTAGGTATGTCACTAGCTGCTTTTTCACCACTGTTTCCATAATTTTTTCATCAACAGGTAGGGTATTAATCGGACGCAGCTCGTCAGGTTTCATTGCATTTCAACAATTCCACTATCAAGCGCGTCTTTTATAATGTCCTTATATAAGTGTGCAATGTACACCATAGAGGCCTTGATAACACCCTCTGACAATAGATTTTTACCGCCATATTTATTTTTAAATGATTTTGTGATGTTCATTACATCTTCTAACTCGATACTGGTGAGCTCAAACGTTGCTACCGAGTTGGTTGTTTCACTTTCATCAACAAGTTCAATTGTTTCAATACTATCATTGGATTATGCTCTGAACAAAATAACAATTCAAGACATTAGCTATATCCTTGCTATTTTCTAGACATTCACCGTTAAATGCTATTTTTTTAATATGCTCTTAATTGTCTGAAAGTTCCACAGCATCTTTCAAACATTTCCACATGGATTTCATATTTCCTTTATTAATAATCACTTGATATTCCATGTATTTCTTCCTTATAAGTATTATAGTTTTTTTATATATATTTTTAACGGCATTATAATCATCCCAATGACTTGTGCTAATCGCAATTTTATATAATTCAAATTTTCTTTTATGTAGTACTGTTAGTCCACGGTCGTACCACTTATTTCGCAATTGTATATTGATCCTCTTCTCGTATGTCAACGTTTGCATGGCTTCAGACAAGATATCATTCAAAGCTTGAACCCTATTTTCTATTACTGTATTAGATATAGAACGTATATCACATATCCGCAGCAGATTTATCAGGTTCTCCGCGCTATAGTTCTCCCAATAGACGGCATTAGCATATTTTCCCCTTCTGCAATATTTTGAAGTAGGTATTTGAAAGCAGATTGTCTCATGATCAGATATTTTATATTCGCTGGCACATTCAATTTTGATCTGGTCATTATTGGCAAATAGTAGGTCAATTTTTGTAGCTGAGTGCTCCGTTACTCTCGTGTTAAAATCAATTCTTTGTATCATGGCCATTTATGCAAATACACTTGTAAGCTGGTTAGAGTACGTGGGTGATATATTCATGTTTATATTAAAGTCCCCAATAATTAGATTATTATCCGAATCTTTAAGGTGCTCTGTGACGATCTCAATTAAATATTTAACAAAATCTGCATCGCTGCTACTAGGTGAGTGATAGATTACTCCAAATTTCCACTTTAGAGTGCATTTTTTAATTTTTATAATAATACACCACATGTTTATGTCGAAAGACTTATTACATACATTGTTGAATTCTACTTGTTCATGTATATAAAATAACACACCACTCGTGTGCCTACTGTGTGAGTCACAACGGATTAATTTATATATAGAAATATTTAACTCGGAGTCCATTATTTATATGTTGTACAAGTTTCGGAGCACACTACTAAGGCTGGTTGTTTAACTTCGATAAGACGTTCTAGTTCTACTTTATTTGATACAATACTATTAATATTAAGATATATGCACTGCAGGATACAGCCTTCCTTATTACGTGTGGTATACGCTTTAGTTTTCCGTGATATAGTCATATTATATTTGGTTTGTTGCTAGTATCCCATATGTTTTTCCTAACATTCAGCTCCTGCTGATATACAGAGCACTATCTGTCCATAGTATCGTGGTTTATATCTAGTCCCATATTCAGATCTTTGTTTGCTCTAATGCAGTTGATACATTTATTAACTGCTGTCTCATTGATTCTTTGGAAATATGTGCGCCATGTAGACTTTGCATCGTTCCCATTCTACAGTAAACCTTTCCTTGCATTCTTTGGAAATATGTGCGCCATGACATTTAGTGCACACTTCCATTTCTTTACAGTCTTTACCTTTATGGTTGAAGCATTTGCACTTAAAACAACTCAAAATCTGCACTGCATCGTAGACTTTGCATCGTTCCCATCCTACAGTAAACCTTTCCTCAGCTAATAGCTTCGCAAATTCTTTGACACCCAATTCTAGAACTGCATTGTAGTAAATCTTTCTATTTTTATTTACTTGGTATAACTTGGTAATTTTTATGTCGGTTTGGCTTAAGCAATTATTCTGTCTTTTAATTCTTTGAGCAAGCTCCTCAATCTCATATTTGTAACTTATTCCGGTTATAAGAACAGATGGGTTAATTTTGTTTAGGGATCCTCACCTCATAATTATTTTTCAATTGCATTTCATATTTTTTCTCTCTAGTTTTTTTGCACTTTCTACGATTACCACTCCATCTTGTCCACCCACTATGTTCATAATTTGTAACTCTTTGGGATCAACTTTTGAGTTAAGATCTTTTTAGTTTTTTCAACTTCCTGTTTGGTACTAGGCTTAATTATTAGAGGAACTACATTTCTTAGCTCTGGCAACTCTTCTCTTTGTATTTTTCTTTATTTCTGCACACATTTTCTCATTTTCTTCAGTTATTGCTTCAACCATTTTCTTGTTATCTTCTTTGTTGTTTTCAATTACCTTACGTACCTGCTCGCTATTTTGCTTTAGAACATCAGCTATATCACGGAGTTCATTTACTTCTTTAACACATTTCTCACATGTCTTTTGAGCTTTTTTCATTGCCTTAATTCTTTCAGCAAATGCTATTTCTACCGCCTTCCGTACTTGCTTAATTTCGTCTTCATTTTTCTTCAGAGAAATATCGAGCTCGTTTCTATATTCAGCTTGCTTTTGGCCATTTTGTATCACAACCATTTGCATATCTTTAAGGATGTCATCAACGTTACTTATGTACTGCAAACAATCATCGCACATAAACCTAAGAATCGCCACTTCAGTCCTAATGGTGCCTTTGCACCCGTCATATCTTGCTTCCATCCTTCCTCACCAACTACATCAATTGCTTCCATGTACCTGTGCTTATTTTCAATTAATACACTATTTTTTAAGCAAGATACTTTGGATATAACAATTTATTTAATAATTTAACAAAATTTTCGCAAGAGCATCCAAAAATTAAGTCTTTCTCTTTTCAGAGTTGCCAACCCCACTTTTGTTTAACTTCTATATATCAAAGCTACCTTCGCCACCAGAAGGAATTACTATCGTTTCCTACGCCGATGACTGCACAATAATGGCCACAGGCCCAGGCCCACAGATCGGTGAGCTATGTAACAAAATAAACGGCTACCCCCCTGATCTCTTCAGTTTCTTCACCTCGTGAAACCTGACATTATCACCGACTAAATCATCGGCTACCTTATTTACAACATGGACGTCCCAAATGTAGACCATTTTGAACGTCCACGACAATCAAGAACCGTAATAAAATCCTCAAATCTCTTGCTGGCAGTACTTGGGGAAAAGATAAAGAAAAGCTCATTACCACTTGCAAAGCAACTGACCAGCCGATTGCATGCTACGCGTCCCTGATATGGTCGCCAAGCCTAAAGATTACCCACTGGAGGAAGCTACAGGCCTGCCAAAATACTGCCCTCACAACAGCCACGGGTTGTCTCCTTATGTCCCCAGAACACCATTTACATAATAAGGCCAGAATAATCCGATTACCCAGAACCTGGGCATCCCAACAGACATCTGATTGATAAGCCAACACCGCCCAGGGGCTTAAGGAGTCGCCTCCGTAAGCACTATGAGGAAATACGACACCTGAGAACACAGCCGTATGAAGCCAAAAAACATAAGCAGGTCCTTGGTGAACTCCATAAACAGGCGTCGGAGCTCTATGTCAGGAATTTCCTGGTGAATCCAGTACTCAAAGAGCAATACCCTAAACTTGCGGAAGAGGATCGCACACTCCCTAGGGAAACGCGGGTCACTCTAGCCCAACTTCGATCTGGATACTGTAACAGGTTAAACTCTTACCTATCCAGAATCAACCCCGACATACAAATGTATTCCCTGCTTGCAATGTCTCCCCACATGACACCAACCATCTCTTCCATGGTAATGTGGAACCAACGCCTCTAATACCTCTCTCATTATGGTCCACCCCTGTTGAAACAGCAAGTTTTCTCGGACTCCCGTTAGAGGACATTGATGACAATTTGTGATTGGTCAGACCTATTGGATGGGGCGAAGCACTGCTACAACAACAAGAACAACAAGACGAGATGGAGGTAGACGAGGGCGAAGAAGCTGGGGGCTACGCTTCGTCAGGCTCGGGCGGTAGCTTGGCTCTCAGAGGGTTGTACTCTGAGTGTGAAATTCTGGAGGATGGCGATTCGGACGCGACGCTCACAGAAGAGAGCCCAATCAAACCGTGAGTCGGGTCCTCCAAATAAACGTGCATCACTGCAAAGCAGCATCAGCCGCACTCCTACTACACCTGTCATCAGGTACGGTAGACATCGTACTAGTCCAGGAGCCGTGGATGACTGGCAATAGGATCTGTGGCCTGCGGACACCAGCGTATAAGCTTTATAACGCTCAGGAAAAGGGTAAGCCTCGCACATGTATATTGGCTAAGTCTACTCTTAATGTTTTTCTTCTACCCAATTTTAGCGACGGGGATCAGACAGCGGTAAGCGTCGAGATGCTAGGGAGGAGCTTTAAACTTGCTTCCTTCTACCTTGCGCACGATCACCAAGACGCATTACCACCGGATAATTTCAGGGAGTTCGTGAGAGCAGCAAATCCACGAAATCACTTCATCCTACTCGGGGCGATGCCAATGCTCACCATGCCCAGTGGGGCAGCAGTGATACAAATGACCGAGGTGAGTCTTTATTTAACTATCTTTTAGGCACTAATATAAGTATATGTAATAGGGGAAATGACCCCACTTTCATTACGACGAAGCGCGAAGAGGTCCTTGACATAACCCCGGTCACATACTCTTTCAGTGACCTGATCGTTTCATAGAGAGTTCTAAAGGAGCACCCTTTTCTGACCATAGATATATAAGCTTTTCTATATCACAGGCGCACATAAGTCCTAAGTACATACAAAATATTAGAAAAACGAACTGGGGCTACTATAAGAAGATAATAAGTAAAAAGCTATCTGAAGAGGTGCGAGCCCCAGAAAGCGAGGAGGAGCTGGACGTGGTTGTAAATAATTTCAGTCAAAAATGTAGGAATGCTTTAGGTAGGGCTTGCCCGACTAAAAAGGTTATGGAAACTCACAAACCACCATGGTGGTCGTCCGATCTTGACAAGCTTAGGAATAGAATGTTAAGAATATGTCTTGTCCCTGGTACAATCATGGTGTTAAATTAGCTATTAAAGTGCGTAATAGGCTTCACTCAAAGTGGAGGAGAATCAAAACTGATGTTGCTTGGGCACAGTAAAAGGCCGCCCGAAACAGAGCTACTGCCATAACCAGAGAGGCCAAGCGTAAATTCTGTAATTTTAAGTTGAACCCTTCGCTTTCATCTAAAGATTTATGGCGCAATCTTAGAAACTTGAATGTACATGGAAGACTGAAGTCAGAATGTAGTCTTGATCCCAATGTACTAAATAAATATTTTAATAGCCCAAGACTTCACAGTGCAGCATGAGCTGAGTGAGGAGTTCAATTTCGTTGGTATCACTGGGACAGAAGTTGTTACTTCAGTCATGGCCATTAAGTCCAATGCAGTTGGAGAGGACGGAATTTCCTTAAAATTCGTTAAGCTGGTATTGCCTTTCATCCTGGGAACGCTAACACATGTAATTAATCATATTTTCACTGTCTTATCTTTTCCTTCTGCATGGAAAATGGCTATCATAATCCCTGTTGCGAAGAAGAATACTCCCACTAACCCTTCTGATTACAGGCCGATAAGTATTTTGCCGACCTTTTCTAAAGTGTGTGAGTCTTTAAGGCCTCTCAAATATTGTCGTTTATACAAAGACATAATCTTTTGTCTCCTTTACAGTCAGGGTTTAGACCTAAGCGTAGCTGTGCTACAGCTATGATGAAAATAATGGACGACATTCGTATAAAATTTGATGATGGAGATCTGACTCTTCTTTGCCTTTTGGATTTTTCTAAGGCATTTGACTTGGTAAGCCATGATCTACTTTGTAAAAAGCTGAAATACTACTTTGCATTTTCAAATAGTGCTGTTAAACTTATGGCCAGGAAGATCTCAAAAGGTAAAGGGTAGAGCTGGGTTTTCGTTGTCAATTGGTGTTGGATCCGGAGTTCCACAGGGGTCTATACTTGGTCCGCTCTTGTTTAGTCTTTTTCTTAATGATGTGTTCTCTGTGTGCCAGTATGCCAGTGTGCATGCCTATGCTGATGACATTCAGTTGTATTTGTCCAGTTGAATTGGTCTTGTCGAGGATTTGTGCTTTAAAATAAATTGTGATCTGCTAGCCATTTCCGAATGGGCCCGGAAAAATTGTCTCCGTCTAAACGCGTCCAAGTCGTATGTGTTACCCATCAGTAATAGTACTGTCCATGTTGAAGATATTCCCAAGCTTTTTGTTGGTAATAACTGTCTCATGTTTACTGACAAGATAAAAAATTTGGGTTTTATTATGAATTTTTCGCTGAGCTGTTCGAACCATATAAACAAAGTTGTAAGCAACGTGTACGCTGTTTTGCGCAGGCTAAGTATGTCAGCCTCGTTTACACCGTTAGACACAAGAAAAAAATTAGCTGTGCAATTAGTTCTACCTCATATTACATACTCCGATCTTGTATATAGTAAGCTGGACTCTGTCTCTTCTCATAAAATTCTAGTTCTGTTCAATAATGTTACCCGCTACGTCTACGGCTTAAAGCGATATGACCTCATCTCCTTGTGGAAGAATAAACTTCTGGGATGCAGTATCTTAGATTATCTTGCAGCTAGGAACTGTATATTCCTGTATAAGCTTATTGAATTCAAAACTCCTAGCTATCTTTACGAGAAGCTAAAATTCACAAGATCTAATAGGCATCATAATTTAATTCTCCCTATATACTCCTACTTATCTTCTTCGCGGTTGTTCTTTGTTCATGCTGTGAGACTATGGAACTCCATTCCTGAATCTATTAAGGCAATCATAAATCGAGGTAACTATAAGATCGTTATACAGAATTACTTTGGAACTAATGGGTAAATGTAACTGCGGTTTAGCTCCATCCTATTTCTATTTCTATCTCAGTGTGCTAATGTAAGTCCTTACTTCTTTGACGTAAAATCTTATTTTCTCCAACAAATACCGCATTTAATTCTCATACATTCTAATATAAACATACGCAATTAGTTGTATATAAATATTTTAAGTTATTATTTTTTATAATTCCTGTATTTACTTATAAGTTGATGTACTATAAAAGACTATGTCTTAACGATACAGCCATTCTTTACTATATAAATAAATAAATAAAAAAATATATATATTATGCATTCTACGGTCGACAAAGATAAACGGAAAGCCAACAGACACTCACATAATCATAAATTCAGCGCGTCGCCAATTACCATCACCGCCAAAGAGGTTGAGAATGCCATCGGACATGCTAAAACATGCAAAGCAGTGGGCCCAGACGGCATAGCCATGCCGATGCTTAAAAGCCTAGGGAAAGAGGGTTTCAAATATTTAGCGCATGTCTTCAACCTGTCTCTTTCCACCTTTGTCATTCCCGAAAAATAAAAAAATGGAAAAACAGCAAGTTTCCTTGGACTCCCGTTGGAAGATATTGATGACAACTTGTGATCGGTCGCACCTATTGGATGGGGCGAAGCACTGCTACAACAACAACAACATCCAAGAAGGCATCAGCAGCGCTGTTCACCTGCAAGAGGGCAATTGGCACCTCTTGCGTATTCTCCCCTAAGGTAGCCTAATGGATTTACACAGCCATTGTGCGCCCATTCTTCTTTATGGTGCCTTGGTCTGGTGGCCTGCACTAGCTAAAAGTACCTATCTTAGAATGCTTCACAAGGTGCAACGGAGTTCGGAGCTCTGCATTACCGGGGCTCTCGGCTCAACTCCGTCTGAAGCACTCAAAACAATGCTATACCTTCCACCACTTGATCTGGTGGCGAAGGAAATAGCGGTCATCGCCGCTCTACGCATAAGCGAAACAGGTCTCTGGTCAAGTGGATCTAGTGGACACGCAACACCCCAGTCCCAATACCGGTGCGCACTGACTACTGCAGGCTAAAGAACGTCTTCGTTAAAAACTATAGTATATATATACCATCGCGATAAGACTGGAATACCAGACAACATACGGTATCGGGTGCCATCAATCACGGATGGTTCTAAGCTTGACGGGAAGGTGAGAGCAGGCCTCTTTTCACCGTAACTGGGTCTAGAGGTCTCTTTTTGCCTACCAGATCACTGCAGTATTTACCAAGCGGAAATGCTGGCAATACACAGGGCTGTGAACCATTTCGGGTCTATGCCTAAGGATGGTAAACGGGTGTTTATTTTCTCAGACAGCCAGGCCGCATTAAAGGCCCTGGACTCATTCGTCGACAACGCAAAGTCGGTCACTGAATGCCGCAGACCTCTTAACGAGATGGCTCAGCACTTCAGCATCAGCCTTATATGGGTACCTGGGCACAGAGATATTGAAGGCAACTGCAGAGCAGACGAGCTGGTCAGAAGAGGCACCACCGACCATATCCTTCCGGGAAATGATTCGGTAGGTATACCCATGGCCACTTTCAGGCTTCGTGTGAACACAAGCACTATAATAATTGCAAATGCACTATAGTCAGCCATATCATCGTGTGAGACATCCAGGCTAACCTGGCCCTCATATGACAAGGGGCGCACAGGAGCGCTTCTGGTTTTAAACAAATCAGTTCTAACGTCCCTGATAAGGGTTCTAACAGAGCATTGTTTAATAGGCACGCATGGTGCTAGAATGGGGGCAACGACCTTCCACTATTGTCGCAGCTGCAGATGTACAGAAGAGCAGGAGAGTGTCCAGCACCTTCTCTGTCATTGTCCAGCGCTTAGTAGGCGTAGGTTGGCCATCCTTGGTAAACCTTTTCTACATGACCTTGCTGAGGTCTCTAGCTATGAAGTCAATGCTCTAGCAAAATATATAAATTCCACGAAGTCGTTTGACCCGCTTTAGGCAGGGTAGTGGTCCTCTTTGAGACCATATAAGGTATTACAATGGGCCCATTGGTGGCCTAAGTAGTGAGCTGTTACTATAGTGTCCAGCTCAGCCCTTGCAACCAAACCCAACCTACGACAGGTATATCTACCGCGGGTATATTCTAACCCCCTAACCCGCTGGGGGGTTTGGTTAGCATTTCATTTCTCTCCCTAATAGGGAGCACCCTCTCCCTAATGGGGAGTATTATCACCTCATTATGTAGATGGTGTTCTGGGGAAATAAGAAGTATTGTGAATTAACATTGTATTTATACTATGTAATGTATATCGATATGCAAAAGTTATCTTTATTAAAATCGCTCTCTCTAACATCGTTCGTATAACCAGAAAGACGTGTTTTTATCTTCAAGGCAATAATATATTTAATAAAACTTACAACAGGTTATGGGCCTTACGTTTATCCTATGAAATAATTGCCAATATATTTAAAGTATAAACATTTGCTGAAGGATCCTTTCACTTTGCGACCAATTTGGTATATTTATGCACATATTAGTTGCGGTGAGCAATTGTGGTGATTTTGAGGTTAGAATCACGTGCTTGTACAAATTACAATGGGAATTGACAAAATTGAAAAATTAAGAGGACGAGAAAATTACGACTCGTGGAAATTTGCAGCGAAGTCATATCTGGTGTTAAAAAGGGGTACTGGCCTTGTATTGAAGGTACGGAGCAGGATGCGAAATTTTTAAAGGCAAAATTTACATGCCATATCAGCATTAGGGCTGTTAGTAGAGCCATCAAATTATTCGTACATACAGAATTGTGGAAACGCAAATGTTGCTTGGAAATCACTTGAAACTGCATTTGAGGACAACGGGGTACTGCGCCGGATGGATTTGCTAAAATGTTTGATGCGACTGGAATTGTCGGACTGTTCTTCCATGGAAGACTACGTCAATAAAATGACTAGCACAAAACAAAAATTAGACAAATCTGGCACCAAAATTCCCGATGACATTGTGGCGCAAATTATGCTGAGCGGTCTGCCAAGCGAATTTCGCCCAATGGTAATGGCACTGGCAAATAGCGGGAAGGCGTTGACTAATGATTTAGTACGAACCAATTTATTACAAGAAATCAACCATGAATCGATGCACAATGATACGGTAGCGCTTATATCGAAGAAAAATAAATATAAATTGACGGCGAAGAATAACAAAAAATCGATTGTATGTTTTGAGTGTAATCAAAAGGGGCATTATGCGAACAAATGTCCAGCAAAATTGAAGAAGTCATCAAAAATTTGTTGCTCATGTCAACATCATTTGCTCATCAGTAAAGATAATGCGTGGATTATTGATTCTGGGGCATCTGCCCATACGACTAAGTCTTCGAACAATTTGAGTAAATTGCGAGAAGCAAAATCCAAAGAGATTATTGTCGGCTTTTATATATGAGTGTTTATTTAATTAATGAAATAATTAATTGTTACATTTTAAAGTTAATGCGTCAAAGTATCAATTGAAAGATAAAAAAGTAATAAAGAAGAAGATAAAGAATGTTCTGGCAACTGTGTATATATAAATAATTTATTGTCGTGGCGCTGCCATCTCGTTTCATACATAACATTTTTCCCTCCTCTGCAAGGGCTACGGTGAGTATCCGACAGGTGCCCTTCTCTGTCTGGTTGATCGCCGTGGAATTTGAGTATCCTATTTTTTTCGGGTGTTGTATGCGGTGTCGATGTAGGATTTTGCCCTATTGTACTATTGGCCGAAGCAAAGCCTTCAAAATCTTCCGATCCCCACGAGTTTGCGCAGTTTCAGTAACCACCGGTTGCGTTATTGCTTCAGTGCTATCTACTTCAGCTGATGCTTCGGTTTCATTAGCGTTGTCTTCGGTTGACAGCCTCGCCTTGTAATAATCAACTTCCCGAGCTGTTTTATCAGGTCCAACCGGGCTTTGCGTATTTGGTCCACATGCCGTTTTACACTTTTCCCATTGAAGAGTATTTCATAGTGCAGATCACCTAGACGTGCGTTTATGGTTCCCCTGAGCCACTTACAAATTCGTGGATTTCCAGACAAAAAGTAAACATTTTGATTTGGTTCAAACTCTCTAATAGTCTTCTTGGACTTTACGTATTGCTTCTCTTCTACCTTCTTTGAACCTTCCTCTGGTCGAATCAGATTAAACCTTGTGCGCAACTGTCGCCCCATAAATAGTAGTGCTGGTGATGACCCTGTGGTTGCATGCGGCCTATCTTTAATGAACTACTCGTAGTACCCATCGATTTCAATGCTTTCTTGACTGTTTGTACGCTACGCCGCTACGCCCTGCTTGTCCGTTAGTTGCTGGGTGATACGGCGCTGAATATTTGTGATATTTAACATCAACTGCTGTCAGAAAGTTGTTAAATTCTGCAGAAGTGAAATTTGTTCCATTATCAGAAACGACAGTTAGCGGCACGCCGTAAGCCGCAAACACATCGTCCAACACTGCATTTGTCGCCGTTGCTGTTATAGATTTAGTAACTCTCACTTCTAACCACTTACTGTATGCGTCCGAGATTACCAGCAACATCGCTCCCTCGAAAGGTCCGGCATAGTTGATATGAATACGTTCCCATGGTCCCTTGGGGTATTCCCAATGATGATTCTCACTTTTTGTCGGTTTGTTTGCCTGTCTTGCACATGCATCACATTGGTTCGCAATATTCTCGATATCATTGTCTATGCCCGGCCAGTATATGAATGAGCGAGCAATCCCTTTCACCTTAACAATTCCTAAATGCCCGTGTGTAAATTGTCAAGCAGTTTGTTTCGATATTTTGGTGGAATAACAACACGATGTTCGAACGTCAAACATCCGGAGGACAACTTATAATTGATTTCTGGGGATTTTTACCCTGCCCTTTTCAAGCACGGGCCACTTTCCAGTAGTTTAATTATTTTAACCATTCGTTCATCTTTTCTGGACTCTCTTGCTATGTGTTCTGAACTTAGTGGTAATTGGTTGATTCGGCGAATCATGAAGTGGTCGAACTCATCATATTCGTCTAGATTCGCCATGGCTGTCTGCTGCAACTGCTTAATTTGTAATGATTTCGGTGGCTGAAAGTGGGCGCGTGAAAGATAGTCGGCATTCGCGTTCGCCTTTGAGCTCTTGTACACTACCTCGAAATCCAATCTGCTTAAAAAGTCTGTGTAGTTCCCCATTCTACTTATGCATAATACAGGAAGCGATTTGTCGGGTTGTAATATTTGTGACAATGGCTTATGATCGGTGAGTAGTCTCCAATGACGCGCGTATAAATATTTGAAAAATTTCTGAACCGCCCACACAATTGCCAATGCCTCTTTGTCAATCTGTGGATAGCGTTGTTCTGTAGCATTCAATGTTCGACTTGCGTATGCAATTGGTCGTTCGGTCCCGTTCTCTAAACGGTGTGAAAGCACGGCTCCTAGTCCTGTTGGACTCGCGTCTGTTGCCAGTAGTCCAGGTAGTGTTGGGTCGTATGGCATCAACACTTGAGGTGAAAGAAACCAACGTCAATAGGGCAAACGCTGCGTTTGCCTCCTTAGTCCAGTAAAATTTCTCTCTTTTTAGCATATCCCGCAATGGCCGTGCACTTGTGGCCAAATCTGGAATAAATGCGCTATAATACGTGTTTTTTCCTAAAAACAGCTGTAACTCTTCGAAAGTTGTTGGCTTGGGAACGTTTAGTACCGCTTCAGTGTGTTTTTTGGATTTATGTATGCCCTGTTCGTCGATGCGGTGGCCAAGGAACTCCACCGATGGTGTCGCAAAGACACACTTTGACTTGTTCAAATGCAAACCATGTGATTTAATGCGATTTAGTGTCGTTTCCAAAACTATCAGTAGCTGCTCAAGTTTTCAGCAAACACCAAGATATCATCTAACAAATTTAAAACATTTGGGACTCCCTGTAAGTAACACAGTCTCCATTTTTCTTTGCCAGACAGCTGGAATATTTCCTGCTCCATATACCGCACGAGTAGGTCGTATTAACCCATGCGTCACTGTATTTAATGTCAATACATGCGCAAACTCATCGTCAATTGTTAAATGCGTATATGCATCTGTTATATCAATATTGTAGCGTTTTTCATTTTATTAAACAAATCTTCTGCTTTTGGAATCGGGTGTTCGTCGATGATCATTTTTGGATTGACAGTGGGCTTATAATTACCGGTAATGCGAATACCCCCATTCTTTTTTGCTACTACGTGTGTTGTTGAGGCCCATTCTGAATGCTCCACTCTCTTGTAAAAACCTGACTGAATTTTACGATCTATTTCCTGGGCATACTCCTCTCTCAGGGCCATCGGTACATAGCGCGCTCGCGCGAAAACTGGTGTTGCTCCAGCTTCGAGCTTTACTTTTGCAGGTGGCCCACTCAACTTCCCAGCTGTCGTACTGAAGATGTCCTCAAAACGTATAATGAGATGTTGCAGTCGCGTTTGTTGGTTTATTGATAGTTTTGGTGCTGTTGAATTTATAGTATTGATTCGGTTAGACGATGAAAACAATTCAGTGAAGTTTATTTCTCGTGCGAATTGCGATATCCATTCTCGGCCGCAAAGTGTATCACAATCTCCTTGAACGACATACAAATTAAGTCGTCGTGAAGTTTTCCCCATTGTCGCAGTTACTACGACCCGTCCAATGCAGTTCACCTTGTGGCCCGTATAGCTTGTAAATCGTCGATCTGTCTTTAACAACCTAAAATTTGGTTTAATCGAACGCAAAGTTTTGCAATTCATTACTGCACATCGTGCACCCGTATCTAATTCCATCTGAATTTGTTTCCCATCTATATATAGGAACCATTTTTCTATCTACTGCATTGCATCCATTAACACTGTTTAATTTTTGCACTGATTCACATTCATCCTCTGAAATCTGATCTAATTTGGTCTTACACACTTTGGCGATGTGGCCCACTCTTCCACATGCAAAGCATTTGGAATTGTTAAATTTGCAGTCTTTTCTAAGGTGCTGCCCCCCACATCCGTAACAATTGGACCCTTTCTCTTTTGCCCTCTGTATCGGTTCTTCGCCACTCGGTTTTTTCGAATTTGTATTTCTTTTTGTTTTAATTGGTGCGTATCCCAGTTTATACGTTGGCTCGCTTGTTTGTATCACTTCTGTGCACTTTAGATCTGTTGTGGCGTTTTGTGTTAATTCGATTGTATACGCAATTTCGTATGCTTAAGCAACATTTTTTGGTTTCTTTGCTATAACTTCATTACAAATAACTGCTGATTCTACGCCATACAACAATTGCTCTAGTAGCATTCTATTTAAGAATTCTCCATACTCAGTGTACAGCGGCTTCTCTTAACCGAAGTGGAAACTTGCAAATCGGCTCTCCCTTTTCTTGTTTGTTTTGCCGGAACTTGATACTTTCTGCATACTTATTCCTACAGCCATCAAAATGGCGAACCAAGATATTTTTTATTTCGCTGTAGTTGAGCGAGTCTGGTGTTCTTGGGCTAACAAGAATTTTTAGCGCTGTATTAAGCTCTGCCCCCATGTGTACACGTACGAACTTGTGCAGTTCCGCTTCTGGAACCTTGTTCAACTGTAATGCCTAATCTACACGTGTGAAATAATCCTGTACTGAGGATCCATCCTCCGATTTGTATTCCGTAATACTAAACGGTGGCGGTTTGGGTGACAACGAACGATTTACATTTGTATTTGCCGCAGCACTCTGTGCAGCCTCCTCCACAGCTCCTCGGATTGCTCCTGCTAGCGCATCCAACACTGTTTTTAAATCCTCCGGTGTAAGGCTCATCTTTAAATACACTTCTGACACCACTTTTATATATGAGTGTTTATTTAATTAATGAAATAAGTTAATTGTTACATTTTAAAGGTAATGCGTCAAAGTATCAATTGAAAGATAAAAAAGTAATAAAGAAAAAGATAAAGAATGTTCTGGCAACACAGTTGCCAGATGTATATATATATAATTTATTGTCGTGGCGCTGCCATCTCGTTTCATACATAACATAGGCGATAACGGACTTCTCGACGTGAAAAGTGCTGGAGATGTGCAAATGACAATATGCCCAAAAGGCCGTGCAAGCAATGAGCAAGTAACCATAAGCAATGTGTTGTACTTACCGAATATTTGTGCCAATTTATTGTCGGTAAGTCGAATGGCTAAAAATGGTAAAACGCTAGTTTTCAATGACAAAGGGTGTCGTATTTTTAATGAGAATTACAAGATTATAGGTGAAGCACCGCTTGTAAATGATTTATATCAGCTCAATTGTATCACACAACGTCGGTAAGTCGAATGGCTAAAAATGGTAAAACGCTAGTTTTCAATGACAAAGGGTGTCGTATTTTTAATGAGAATTACAAGATAATAGCTGAAGCACCGCTTGTAAATGATTTATATCAGCTCAATTGTATCACACAACGTGCGGCATTAACAGCAGTGACAAATCGAAATTTATGGCACCGACGTATGGGGCATTCATGTGACAATAACTTAAATCGTATAGAATAGTCGGTTGAGGGTTTCAACATATCTAAAGGTAAACTTGATCCATGTAGAATATGCGCAGAAGGGAAGCAAACACGTTAATCATTTAAGCAAAGTGGTACACGCGCAACAGAAGTATTGCAAATAATCCACACTGACGTTTGTGGACTAATGTCAACATCTTCGTTTAGTGGATGCCGGTACTTACTCACGTTTGTGGATGATTATAGTAGAAACGTCTATGCTTACCCTATGAAGCGCAAAAGTGACGCATTTGAATCGTTTGTAAATTTTAAAAAGCTAGTGGAAAACCAGCAAAGCTCTACGATTAAATTTTAAGGTCCGATAATATCAAAGAATTTTGCAATAATGCGTTCAAACGGTTTCTGGGTTAATACGGAATAATACATCAACTTACAGCACCGTACACACCGGAACAAAATGGAGTCGCGGAGAGAATGAATGGCACTATAATCGAGAAGGTACGCTGCATTCTCATTGATGCGGGTTTGCATAAGCAGTTTTGGGCGGAAGCAGCTCTCACAGCAGTTTACTTAGTCAACAGAACACCATGTAGACAAGGAAAATACTACGCCGGAGGAAATCTGGACAAAAATTAAACCTGATTTGTCATCACTACGGGTGATCGGATGTACTGCAATGGTACACGTTCCCAAAGCAAACCGAGGTAAATTAGATTCGAAGTCAACGGCATGCATATTTCTTGGATATAGCGAACAATCCAAAGCATACAAGCTGTTCAATCAAAAAACGAAGCAAACGGTTGTTAGCCGTGACGCGACTTTCTTTGAAGCGACAAATTATAAAGTAATTACTGATAAAAGCAATTTAAATAATTCCTTTTTACCACCAAGGACAAGAAGTTCCACAAGCCAGCGGAAAGCTACGGTTGTCGACAATGAGGACTCTAGCGACGATGAAGAGTTTCCTGAATTCAGTGAGGGTGCAGCGAATGTAGTTCGAAATCGTTGCCCAGATAAAGCTTTAGAGCATACATTGTGTTGGAAAGAATACAATCGGAAGTTACGTTCCGCAGCGCATTCAAATTCATCATTTTCATATCATAATGTTCACTCAGTAATGTTTCGATTTTACATTCATTCCTTTGCTATGTTAGTTAGTTAGTTAGTTATTTATTTATTACGGCTTAAAGCCTAATTCAAGATACAAATAGTACTATTCTATCTTATAGGTAGAGTTTTAGAAAATTCATATAATTTTGCCTTAAAAACTAAGATTTCATTCCAGTTTTTAGTTTCCAATGGGAGCTCGTTGTAACTCTTTAGGCCTTTGTAAAAAATGTTTTGCTTATCTATTTCTGTTCGAAAAAATGCCAATTTAAAATTATGTCTGTTTCTAGTATTTATATTGTGTGTTTGCTCCACTAGAACTACGTTACTACTTAAATATTCAGGTACATTTCCATGTTTTATATTAAATATCAATTTCATGGTATAAAAATAAATTTTTTGCTTGACACTCAACCAGTTCAACTTTTTTAACATATCAGCCGTTCTAGCATCTCTACGTTTTTTAAGAATAATAATAATAATTGTAATTCCTTTTATTCAGTTGCTTTTTCTTTCCTTTTTTGTATAAAGCTACAACACATAAATTTTTTCTGCTCAATATAAAGTATAATTTATCTAATTAAATCGTGTTTAATTCCGAATTATTGTTGCCAATTCCACTCAAGACAACAGGTTATGGGCCATCTCACGTCGTGTGGCGGCAATATTTTTTTGCATATTAAGGTAAATTGTAAACAACTAAAGAAATAAAGGCACGTGTTAAAAGGAAAAATTTACATAAGGCACATACAATGACATCTGAATCAAAGTATACCATCGAAAAAAAAAAAACAACAGCAGGGATTTTTTCAACTGGAGGTACAAAATCGAAAGGCTTCTGAAAGAAAAGTGCGTTTGGTGTACGATAAGCGACAGTCCTCCGGATCCAAAAACTGAATCTTGGGTGGCAAAGGATGAAAAGGCGCATACGACTATAGCACTTAACCTAGAAGACGATCAAATTCAACACATTCAAAATTGCGAAACGGCAAAAGATGCTTGGATGCAGTTAAAAGAAATTTACGAAAAAGACACCACCAGCAATCGTGTCAACATCTTACGTACCATCATGACACAGCGACTGGATGAAGGCGGTAATGTAGAAACGCATGTCAATACTATGAATGAACTTTACCAAAAGTTGACTGGTTTAGGTACCGATTTAAAACCAGAAGTGTTCATGAGTGCAACATGGCTCGGGTCTTTACCATCAAGTTATGACCCATTAATTACAGCTCTTGAAGTACGCGAAGAAAAAGATTTAACAGTGAGTTTGATCACTTCGAAAGTAATAGAAAAATACAGGCGACGAGAAGAACGGGGAAAGGGTAACATAGATTCAACGGCACTGAAAGTTAACTCGGCGAGAAATAAAGAAGAAATCACATGTTATTTTTGCAAAGGTAAAGGGCACTGAAAGAAAAACTGTGTTAAATATAAAAAGTGGCTACAGAAGCAAAGCCTAAAAAGGTAACCAAAAAGCAAACTTGGCAAAAGGCGGAAAAAATGATCAATATATATTTTCAACATCATCCGTTGACGGTTGGATAGTAGACTCTGCGGCTACGTGCCATATCGTTGGAAATGAAAATCTATTTACTAAATTCAATGCGGATCTCAGGGAAAAAGTATTAGTTGCAAACGGTCAAGAGGTTACAGCGAATGGAAAAGGTACGATTTGCGTTAAATTTGTCAACGAAGAAGGTAACACAAATACAGTGTATATTACAGATGTGCATTCCTAGCATTAAAGGAAATTTAATCTCGGTAAAGCGGTTGACCGAAAAAGGGTACACAGTAAACTTCAGTGACCGTAAATGCGAAATTAGAAAAGGTCAAACACAAATTGCTATTTGCTATATGGATGGCAATTTATACAAACTGCGAACAGCAAATCAGATATACACGGTAAATAATAATTCGGGCAGCTGCGTTCATGAATGGCATAGTATACTTGGTCAAAGTGACATTCGAGTGGTCAAATCATTGGCATCAGGGGAAATGGTTGATGGAGTAGAATTTAAAACATGCGGTAACGAATGCAACAACCAATTAAATTGTGAAATTTGCCTACAAGGAAAAATGAGTCGAATCAAATTTCCACAAAAATCGGAAAACAGATCTAAAGCAATCTTGGACTTAGTACATTCGGATGTTTGTGGACCTATGCAAACCATATCACCATCAGGAAAAAGATACATATTAACATTGATTGATGACTATTCGAAATATACAGTTATTTACCTTTTGACAAATAAATCCGAAGTTCTTGAGAGATTCAAAGACTACATAAAGATGTGCCAGAACATGTTTAACAAGATACCCAAGTGCATTCGAACGGACAACGGTGGTGAGTACTAAACCACAAATTTTACGTATATTTACAGCAGCATGGCATTGAAGCGCTCCATACAGCCCACAACAAAACGGGATTTGCCGAACGGAAAAATCGGACGCCAATTGAGATGGCACGGTGCATGATTTTAGACGCAAAAATGGAAAATAAATGTTGGGCAGAAGCCATCACAATGGCTAATTACGTACAAAATCGTTTACCTGCAAAAGAAATTGACAAAACACCATTTGAAAACTGGTTCGGAACCAAACCAAGCATTGATCATTTTAAACGTTTTGGGTCCGAGTGTTACGCGTCTATACCAGATGAAAGAAGACAAAAGCTTGATCAAAAGGCAATTAAAGCAATTTTAGTTGGCTATGATATGTCGTCAAAAGCTTACAGATGCTATGTACCGTCAACAGGAAAGGTCGTCGTCGATCGAAACGTAAGGCTTATACATAAAGACAGCGATTGGAAAACCCATCAAGTTAAGAAGGCGACGGAAATAATTATCGAGCACAAAGGCACCGATGAAATCGAAAATAGAAGCGCGTCAAATGTTAACGCAACAGAAGAAAATAAAATAAAAATATTGAAGAACCAAATATGACGGAGACATTGCGCAGGTCACAAAGGACAACTAAAGGTATCCGACCACTTAAATTAATTGAAGAAATTGACATCTTCATCAAAGAAAATCACCGGAACCGAAGCATTATAACGGAGCTATTACTTCCAATCACAGAGAGGAATGGATAGCAGCAATGCAGAACGAAATAAAGTCATTAACGGAAAATCACACATGGGATCTTGTTGAACTGCCCGCGGATCGTCATGCTATAGGTTGTAAATGGGTGTACAAAATAAAAATCGGTAAATATTCTCAACAATTTAAGGCCAGACTGGTAGCTCAGGGATTTTCCCAAAAATTCGGCACATACTACGATCAAGTTTTCGCTCCGGTCGTAAAACAAGCTACATTCCGAACTTTACTTGTCATTGCATCAAAAGAGAATTTAATGATTATCCATTTAGATGCAAAAACAGCGTTTCTTAACGGGAAGCTGGACGAAATAATATACATAAAGCAACCGCCGGGATTTGCAACCAAAGGCAAGGAAAGTCATGTTTGTCTCTGGAGGAGGAGTATATATGGTTTAAAGCAGTTAGCAAGAGTTTGGAACATGATAATTCATTAAGTTTTAATTGACGCTAATTTCATTCAGAGTCAAAACGATCCATGCTTATACAAATTTACAAAAGGAGAAAAATCGTGCTACATACTAATATACGTTGACGACGTACTTGTTGCATGCGAATACGATGTTCTGCTAATTCTATGCGAACGTACAATTTCATCCAAATTCCAATCTTGGCGTAATATCAAATTACCTGGGACTAAAAGTGAGCAGAAATCGAGACGAAATTTACTCAATCAACCAATCATCATATATAACAAACCTAGTAAAGGCCTTTGGGCTGGAAAATGCAAAAATATCGGAAATACCAATAAACATTTCATACGGAAAGGGTAGCGAATCAGAATTACTCATCAACAATGATGAATATAGGCGATTGATCGGTTGTTTACTATACGTGTCTGTGAACACACGTCCAGACATATCAGCTGCTGCAACAATTTTGGCACAGAAGGTCAACGAACCGAACCAAGAAGACTGGAATGAGCTCAAAGGTGTACTAAAATACTTAAAGGGCACTGCGAACCTATCACTATTGCTCGGTATGGCAAATGAACAGAATCAACTTATTAGTTATGCTGACGCGAATTGGGGAGAAAGCTGACTCGATAGAAAATCAAATAGTGGGTATATTTTTCAACTGTTTGGTGGCATCATTAGTTGGAGTTGCAAGAAACAAACATGTGTGTCTCTTTCGTCCACTGAAGCGGAGTTTATTGCTTTATCCGAGGCATGCAAGGAGGCGCAATGGATTCGACGCATCTTAGAATATTTTAATTTACCATTAAATGATCCAACAATTATATTTGAAGATAACCAGAGCTGCTTAAAACTAGCTAAATAAGAGCGATTCACCAATCGATCAAAACATATAGATCTAGGTTTTTTCACGTCAAAGATCACGTCGACAAAGGAACCGTCAAATGCACATATTGTCCTACGGAGGAGATGGTGGCGGATATGTTGACTAAACCATTGGCATCTAATCGAATCAAAACATTAAGAAGAAAAATGCAACTTGGTTTCATTTGAATGAGGAGTGTTGGAACGAATACAATCGGAATTACGTTCCGCAGCGCATTCAAATTACTTTCATTTTCATATCATAATGTTCACTCGGTAATGTTTCGATTTTACATTCATTCCTTTGCTATGTACTACTACTATTGTAATTCCTTTTATTCAGTTGCTTTTTTTTTTCTTTTTTTGTATAAAGCTACAAGCTACAACACATACATTTTTTCTGCTCAATATAAAGTATAATTTATCTAATTAAATCGTGTTTAATTCCGAATTATTGTTGCCAATTCCACTCAAGACAACACATTGCACGATCAACTAACGGCAAACGTGGTGGAACCTAGTGCAAATTGTAGCAAAAACAGTATGTCAGTCGGATCCTCTTACGGATTCAGTGAGGGAGATAATACTGTTGAGAATCCTGCAAATGATTCCGTCGATGTTACCGATCGTGAGCTGTCACAGACAGTGAAAATTATACAATAACATCATAGTTTGGGTTTTTGACAACAACGTCTGACGTCAGTGAACCAGCAACAGTTAAACAAGCATTAAACAGCGAAAACTCTAAGGAATGGACTGATGCGATGTTATGTGAGTAAAATGCCTTAATTGAAAATAAAACTTGGGAGTTGACTGATAGCAAATGGGGTTTTAAGATAAAAACAAATTCCGAAGGGGCCATAGATCGATACAAAGCGCGACTAGTTATCAAAGGGTACTCGCAAGTCAAGGGTATTGACTACGAAGAGACGTACTCTCCAGTTGCTCGTTATTCATCAATACGCTTTCTTTTGGCCACCGCTGTAAAGCTTGACTTGGCAGTCCATCAAATGCATACAGTGAGTGCATTTCTTCAGGGTGATTTGGACGAAGAAATATACATGCGTCAACCACAGGGCTTTTCGGATGAAAGCAATAGAGTGTGCCGTTTGCGCAAATCTCTCTGCGGCTTGAAGCAATCCAGCCGAACATGGAATTTGAAGTTGAACTCCGTTTTAATACAACAACTTGGTTTTGAGAGATAAATGGTTGACCAATGCATATATTATCGGCATTCGGCTCAAAACATCATCATATTAGCAATATATGTCAATGACATTTTAATTTTTGGTAGCAATAACACAATGATAACAAAGCTTAAGAAGACCCTGTCGAAACACTTTAAAATGGAAGACATGGGGATTGCTTGTCTATACTTGGCATGAACATCACTCGAAATACAGATGGTTCAATTTCTATAGACCAAACGCGATATTTGTTAGAAATTATACGTCGATTCAATTTGGAAGATAGTAATCCGGGAAATACTCCAATGGATCCTAACCAACGTTTATCAAAGGCTATGTGTCCAAAATCCGACAAACAGAAACAGGAGATGGAGTCAATACCATGCCAAGAGCCGATTGGTTGCATTATTTACGCCGCACAAATCAGTCGTCCTGATATTGGTTTTGCTGTAAGTTCACTTAGCAGATTTAATACACACCCCATTTTCTGAATTTTATGGATGCTAATTTCATTGCACTGGCCTAAAATACTTTATGATGATTTATTTATTCTTTCCGCAAGGATTGTTTACGTTTTCGCTGCACCTTCCTCTACTCCGGCAGCTTGCTTTGGACCCAACGAACAGACACAAATTATAACTGTCTATTATAATGGAATCAATAGCCGCGGCATTATTTGTGGAGTTGGAAAGCAACGCATACGAAAATGGAAAGGCGAGAATGGAAAGGCAAATACTGCGAGATTTGTGTAATCTATTTGAGATGAGTGACGAATTGTAAGAAATTGAACTTAAAAGTGGTAAAGTTTAATGACTTATTTTCTAATTTAGGTTCAAAAAAAACTTTCGACTTAATAAGGATGCTTTCAAGTATGTGTTAGATACCTTTGCGGGGCAAATACGTCCAAGGAGATCGCCATCGACATGTTGATTTTGACCTGGATTTATATAATCATCATCAAGCCTTCTACGTTTCTTAACAAGTTTTACTTACTTTTTTGTTAAAATTCTGTTTTAAATTAATAAAAAAATAAAAAGAAAATATTTTTCCGCCAACTAATTTGCAACTGAGAAAAATGGAACTACGATCGAAATGCAGAATACACAAAATCGAACGATTCGAAGTTGGATCGAAAGAGATTGGAACACAGAATACCAAATTTGCTAAATCGAAAAAATTCCAATCCAAGTCGAAATGCAGAATAGGGGTGACAAACTACGGTAAGGCGCACTGGGTTGCAGTCAAACGAGTACTTCGTTACCTCAAGGGTACAGTCGACATGAAGCTTACCTATCGCAAAGACAGTGAGGGTCAACTTGTGGGCTATTGCGACGCAGACTGGGCAGGTGGTGAAGATGAGCGACGCTCTATAACTGGATATTTTTTCCAACTACAGGGAGGTGCTATATCGTGGGCCACACGTAAGCAGCCTACTGTTGCTTTGTCTTCTACGGAGGCAGAGTTTATGTCTATCGTTGCGGCTATGCAAGAGGCAATTTGGCTCAAGCGTTTTGAGGGTGAAATATTCACCGAAGTTTATACAGCTTTATTGCGATAACCAAGGTGCCATACAAATAGCCAAGACCAACAACTATCATGCACGCACGAAGCACATTGACGTGAAGAGTCATTTCATACGTGAAAAAGTTGAGGAAGGCTTGATCAAACTTAGCTATCTTTGTACCAAGGAAATGATAGCTGATATCATGACGAATCCAGTAAACAATTCAAAGTTATCTCAATTTATTCAACAATATGGATTATCTTAAATGTCATTATTTTTTTATATTTCTATTACTATTATTTCAAGTTTAAATGTAACTTTTGAGTGAGGGTATTGTGAATTAACATTACATTTATACTATGTAATGTATATCGATATGCAAAAGTTATCTTTATTAAAATCGCTATCTCTAACATCGTTCGTATAACCAGCTAGACGTGTTTTTATCTGCAAGGCAATAATATATTTCATAAAACTTACAACAAAAAGACAACCCGTTGCGGTTCTGAGGACAGTATTTTGGCAGGCCTGTACCTTCTTCCAGTTAGTAGTCTATAGGCTTGGCGACCATATCGGGGACGCGTAGCATGCAATCGGCTGGCCAATTGCTTTGGAAGTGGTAATGAGCGTTTCTTTATCTTTTCCCAAAGTACTGCCAGCAAGAAATTTGAGGATTTTATTACGGCTCTGTATTTTCGGTACAATTGCGGCTGCATGCTCACCATAATGTAGATCCTGATCAAACGTGACACCCAAGATTTTGGGGTGTAAGACAATCGGTAGCGTAGTGCCATTGACGTGGATGTTCAAAATTGTCGACATTTGAGACGTCCATGTTGTAAATAAGGTCGCAGATGATTTAGTCGGTGATGTCAGGTTTCGCGTGGTGAAGAAACTGGAGAGATCTGGGAGGTAGCCGTTTATTTTGTTGTAAAGCTCATCGATCTGTGGGCCTGGCTCTGTAGCCATTATTGTGCAGTCATCGGCGTATGAAACGATAGTAACTTCTCCTGGTGGCGAAGGAAGTTTTGATATGTAGAAGTTAAACAAAAGTGGGGATAGGACACCACCCTGTGGCACCTCTTGTTTGATTCTTCTTGGTTTTGATGTTGCGTTTCTAAATTGCACCGATGCCTGCCGACCACCCAGATAATTTGCGGTCCACCTTTTAAGACATGGGGGAAGAGTAGACACTTCCAGGTCTTGCAGTAACGTGCCATGGTAGACCGTATCAAAAGCTTTTTATAGGTCTAGCGCAACGTGTACTGTTCTGTGGTGGGGTTTTGTTTAAAACCGCAATTTATCTGGGTGCTGATGGCATTTAGCGCGGTGGTGGTGCTATAGAGTTTTCTGAAGCCATGCTGATGACAGGCTAGCTGCAAATTTGCTTTGAAGTAGGGGGGCAAAATGGCTTCAAGCGTCTTGGCTACTGGCGATAGGAGAGATATCGGGCGATATGACTCTCCTATGTTAGCTGGTTTCCCAGGCTTTAGTAGCGGGACCACCTTGGCCATTTTCCATTTTTTGGAAAGAGACAGGTTGAAGACATGTGCTAAATATTTGAAACCCTCTTTCCCTAGGCTTTTAAGCATCGGCATGGCTATGCCGTCTGGGCCCACTGTTTTGGATGGTTTAGCATGACCGATGGCATCCTCAACCCCTTTGGCGGTGATGGTAATTGGTGACGCGCTGGATTTATGTTTATGTGCATGTCTGTTGGCCCTCCGTCTATCTTTGTCGAAGAAAGCATTATATATTGTCGGTAGAAAGCGCTCGCGCATTTTTTCGCATCCGACAGCACTTTATCGCCAAATGCGATGGAAACTTTGTCATTGTGCCTAGACGGATTCGATAGGGACTTTACGGTGGACCAAAGTTTACCTACACCGGCAGAGAGGTTACAGCCACTTAGGTGCTCCTCCCATTTCGCCCGCTTGTGTTCATCCAAAAGCAATCTGATGCGTTGGTTTATATCCCTTATTTGGGGGTCGCCAGGATCGAGCTGTCTTATAAGGTCACGTTCTCTCGCTAAATTTGCGACCTCCGCCGGGAAGTGGGCCGAATTTCGGGAATTCTTCCGGCGAGAATGAAACGAGCCGACGCGGATTCAATGACCTTGCGGAAAGCACGCTCCCCTTGGCGGGCATCAGTCGGGATAGGGAGGGCAGCAAAGCGGCTGTCTGTAAAGGATTTGTATTCATTCCACTTTAATTTTTAAAAATTTTTGAAAGTGCGTTTTTAGGTGATGATGAAGTCGGCGGTACGCTCGAGCGAAATAGGTATTGGCGGTGGTCGGATGCCAATGTTACCATCGGCTCCCAGTTGACGCAGTTTACGAGTCCTGCGCTCACGATTGATATATCTGGCGAACTGTGACAACTTCCTACCATACGAGTGGGGGCGTCTCCGTTTATTGTGCAGAACGTCGTTTCTTCTGTTTGATCCGCCAACATCTCACCCCTGCTGTCCGCCTGCAAGTTTGTATGCCATAGATCGTGATGGGCATAGAAATCGCCTAAGATAATGCGATTATTGCCAGTAAGGCGCTGATATTAGGGCGGTATTCACTGGGGCAGCAGGTGGCAGGAGGGATGTAGATGTTGATGAATTCTAGGTTTACATCGCCTGACCGGAGAGATAAGCCGTGACGTTCTAAGACATTGTTCCTGCGGCCGATGTCAGGATCAAATATATGATATTGTACTAAGTGGTGTTTTGGTCTCCAAACCGGTGTTGGACCCACCCAGGGTAATTATACCAAATCCTTTTTTTGATACGTATATATTTGTGTAAAATTTAAAGAGCAAATTTAAGTGTTACACTAAAATACCCTATTTTTGGTAAAAGTCTAGTTGAGGGGTCGACTGCTAATACGTTACCAATAATATCGAGAGAGGTATCAAACGACGCGTCTTGACATCAGTATTAATAATCCGAAGGCGGAAAATAAAATTTTAATTCGTTCGAAAGATATTAACGAAAACCCGAAAAAAGACCCGCGGGTACCTCCGAGGGTCGGGTATCCATAGTATTTTTACGCAGAACACCTTTCTGCGTTGCCGGCCTTCGCCGCGCTTATAACAAATTACCCTGGGTAGGTCCAACACCGGTTTGGAGACCAAAATTATATCCGCACAAAACACTTATGTTCACAATTTTTTTTGTAGGCACAACAACATTACAACAACCACATGAAAATCGCCAACTTCAACTGCAAGTATCTCCGGACAGAGATACAATTTTTCTTTTCCGCCTTCGGATTATTGTTCTCGAGATTAATACGCGTATTTTGATTTCGACCTCTCAACTAGAATTTTACCCTTGTTGAAGACATGATCCAATTTTCGGACTAAGTCCGCCCCCTCCATCTGGCAACACCCGGCCAGTGCGGCCAAGCGCAAGTGCATCTCAGCTGTGCTCGCTGATTACCACAGCGCACAATCAAATCAGTTTACTTAAAACTACCCAACTACACGCATCGATCGTATTATAAATATTGTGTAATACAAGTGAAATAGAATAATATAACGGTTCTATATACCATAAATAAAAGGAGTTTGTTGTGCTATTGTTGTAAGGTGCATAGTGAATACTTATACATGGTCCTACCGCGGCCAAAAACACCAGCCACCGAAAGTACCAAAAAAAAATATAATAATTTAAACTAAAAAAAGTTAAATCTATTGAAGCAAATTAAAAAAAAAAAGCTATTTAATAAAAAAACAAAAAAAAAATACATACAAATACAACACAAAAGTGAACACAAAATCTGAAATACGAAAGAAGGGGGAAAGTAAAGTTTGTGGAAAAAATACTCAATTTAAACAAACACAAATATTAAAAAAGAAAACAAAAACCATTTTTAACATAAAAACGCGGTTCGGTACGGCCACAAAAGGATAAAAGTTATTAACAAAAAATTATTTGAGAAAAAAAAACAAGGAACAAAATTATTTAAAAATATTAATAAGTTGAACAAAATATATACAAACGTAGATAGACAACAACTTGTGTACCTAAAAACACAAAGGAAAGATAAAAATTGTTCATTAAAATAAAAAACAAATACTTATATACAGAAGGAAAAAACACATGAGGGTGAGGTTGAGAAAGAAAAAAGTTTTGTGGAAGAAATATAATTTTGAGAAAAAGAAAATAAAATACTTGGAGAAGAAAATCAAAAAAGATAAGTGAAAATTTAAAAAAACAAAAAAAAACGAAAATTTTAAGATAAAATTGAAATATTTGAAAATTTTAAAAAAATATATCGATATATATATACATAAATTTGAAAAGAAAATGGAAATTAGTTTGGAAAAAGTTTGTTTGAAAAATTTTAAACACATCAACACTACAACAAAAGCAACACCAACATTACAACACAACATATCAGTACAAAACATATCAGTACAAGTACGCACCCAAAATCTAAAATTCCCCAATTTATATACCCCTCCGATCTAAATATCCGGACCCTGGGTATATGTATAACCCACATCATATAGCCTGAACGGCAAAAAAAAAAAAAAAAATCATTTTCCTACCCACTGGTACCAAAAGTACAGCCCCTTCAAAAACCCTTATAATCTTTTCAATACATAAATTTGTATTCCCGTATCAACGGAAAATCCACTGCCAAATTTTGCCACTTTTCTCAAAGTTTATTTTACCGGTGCACCTAAGAGAATTTTGCATACAAATTTACAAGTATATGCACCCATAACAACCACACGCACTTGCACATATTTTTGCTTAAGCCAAAAACCCACCCTCAACAAAGTCAGTGCATGACCATATGTAACTACACAATAGAAGGAAGCAACAAAGAAGATCATAGGTTACATATTGGCATACATTTACTTTGTCAATAGATCAAGTGCATTGGCATTTGCAAACAAAAAGGTATTGTTGGTACACCACAGTTTACCGGCATTACATATTAATGCCTATACGGTAATTAGATGTGACTCACATAGCAGACACACAGGAGGTGTCTTAATATATGCTCACAACTCTGTGAAATACAACGTTATATATAATAACAGCATTAATAATAACATTTGGTGCATCGTAATAAAACTAAAAGAGTGCGATAAAAAATGGCAAATAGGGGTTCTATATCACTCACCTAATACGAGTGATTCTGACTTCTTAAATTATCTAAATGAAATATTGTTGGAAAAAGTTGAGTTAAGTGTGAATTGCTTCGTGGTTGGAGACTATAACATTAACGTTAATAATGCCAACAACACCTATAGCAAGAAATTAACAGATATGTTTAATGATTTGGCAATGAGCCAAAAAATACTCTTCAACACACGTATCACAGATACAACTGAAACAAAAATCGACCTTCTATACTCAAATTCGAATGATGTTATTTGTCAAAACATGGACAAGTATAAAATATCAGATCATGAAACGATAGAAATAAAAATTAATACATCAGCACCATATAAAATGAGAACAACAAAAACAATTACCTCATGGGAGCTTTATAATAAAGAAAATCTACTTAACTTGTTGCGCGCATGCAGTTTTGTGATAAATGATTCAACCAGTATAGAATCCCAATTAGACATAGTAAACAATGCAATTCTACAATGTATGACAGGGTTAACATTTGAAAAAGTAGTGAAAGTAAGACTCATGAATAAGTGGTATGATCATGAACTTACAAAATTAAATAAACTTAAATATAATCTTTTAAATGAGTATAGGAAAACCGGAAATTGGGAACATTATAAAGAAATAAACAAAAGATACAAAAAACTTATCAAAAAGAAAAAGGCGAAATATATGGAAAACAAAATCTTAATTAGTAAAAATAATAGCAAAGAAATGTGGAAAAATCTAAAGCAAACCATAAACCTGAAAAAAGATCATCAACAAATAAACAAAATTCAAATATTAGATAAGCAAATCGAAGAAAAGATCGAAATTGCGAATGAGCTCAATAACTTTTTCGTAAACAGTGTTTTAGAAATAAACCAAAGTATCGAACATTTTGATTTAAATTTAACCGTATCTGATAGCAGTTCGACATTCAAATTTAATAAAGTTGTAGCAGATGACATTGTCAAAATAGTTCGGCTATTCAACAACAAAATTGGTGGCAAAAATCTTTTATCAGAAGGAGTTTTAAAAGATTCAATAGAGTATACAGCTTATTTTTATGCAAAAATTATAAATGAAAGCATGGAAACGGGCATTGTACCACAAAGATGGAAAACGTCGACCATTATACCAGTAAAAAAAAATAAAAAATACGTATAAACCTGAGGAAATGCGACCTATAAATACACTACCATGTGATGAAAAAATTATGGAAACAGTTATAAAAAATAAGTTAGAAAATTACTTGGAAGACAATAAATTAATAATAGGTGAACAATCGGGATTTAGAAGAAAACACTCATGTGAAACGGCACTGAATATAGTGATCTCTAACTGGAAGGAAGATCTAAATAACAAAAAAGACACTGTTTGCGTTTTCCTGGATCTGAAAAAGGCATTCGAAACAGTGGACCGAGACATTTTGCTCCAGATAATGAAAGTCATGGGAATTCAGGGTATAGAATTAAAGTGGTTCCAAAATTACTTGACTGGCAGAAAACAAAAAGCCATAATCGGTGATGAAGTGTCAAACGAAATTTCGGTCCCATTAGGGCTACCGCAAGGTTCTGTATTGGCTCCTTTATTATTTTTGATTTATATTAATGATATTGTTAAAGCTGTAAAGTACTGTAACATAAAACTGTTTGCGGATGATGCTCTGCTTAGAATAAGTGAAAGTAGTTTAACAACTGCATTGACAAAAATGCAGTGTGACTTAGATAGTTTATATAAATGGCTATGTGGTAACAGACTTAAACTTAACGTGAGTAAAACAAAATATATGGTTATTAGCCGAAAAATCGAAAGCGAAGTTGCGAGTATTCAGCTCAGGGTGAAAGATGAAATGTTAGAGCAATAAAATATCTTGGGATTGTATGACAACAAACTCAAATTTGATGAACATATTCGATACACTGTAGGAAAGATAGCTAAACAAGTCGGTTTTATGCAAAGAACCTGTAAATTTATAAATAGAGAGTTTAAGGATATTGTATACAAAACATTGATTGAATATAATTTTTAATATTGCCCATCAGTCTTATTCATTATACCAGATACAAAAATAGATAGACTTCAGATATTTGCAAACTAGGTGTATGAGATTTGTGTTACGGGAAAAGTCAGATGCGTCGATAAGCGACATGCTAATAAAACTAAAATGGCTAAGTGTCAAACAAATTATTTTTTATTATACTATGAAAATGATCTTCAATATACGAAAGGGAAATGTACCTGAATACTTAACAAATAATGTTGTATATATAAACGAAACCCATAATTTTAATACCCGTAGAAAAAATGATTTTAAACTGCCACTCTATAGAACTGAAGTGGACACACAAAACCTTTTCCATAAAGGATTTAAAAACTTTAATGAATTGCCTAATGAAATAAAAAATGTGAAGAAATTTATGTATTTAAAAGCAGGCTATATGAACATTGTAAAACCTTACCTATAAGATAAGTTCTAGAATGTGATTTAATAAATATTGTTCAAACTAGGCTTACGCTGTAATCTAATATCTAATCTAATATATATTATAAATGGCAAAGTTTGGATGTGAAGATGTTTGGATGTTTGGATGTTTGTCCAGACGTTTGTTTTTGTGACTCAATCACGCAAGAACGGCTGGACCGATTTGGATGAAATTTTGCACACATATAGCCAATAGTCTAGAAGGATCTACTAGCTACATATTTTTCAAAAGGGGCGTGGTCCCCGCCCCCTAGGAACAGTTATAATTTAATTATTATATTTTTTCGTCTTTGCGACTGAATCACGCCAGAATGGCTACACGGATTTTGATGAAATTTGGGACACAGACAGTAGTCTACTAGCGAAATTTTTTTCGAGCATGGAAAGAGGGGTGGGGGTCCCACGACCCCTTCGAGAAATTATTTTTCATAATTTTTACACATTATAACTTTACGTATACTGGCCTTCACCAATATCACAGACTCAAGGGGTCAAATAAGTCGAGGGCTTACAAAGTAAGCAGTGACACCCTCCGCCCGCCCCCCCCCCCCTTTATCTCCCCCTCTGGTGTAAAATCCATAAATTGTTATAACTCAATCTAAATTTTCTCCTAAATCAATAGTTTTTGGTATCTGGTACATACAGAACGAGATCTAGACAATTTTGGAGGAACGATCAGTGGTCCTCTCCTCTACTCCCGCCATCCGCCCTCCATCAATTGTTTTTATTAGCACGCTTTTATTAGCTTTACCTGTATGTTTCTATCTAACTTTTTATTCGCTCCAATGCGCCTGCTGCCTTATTAACATGGTTTTATAATTCGCTTCACCTTATTTGTAATCCCGTAAGGGTCATATCGAGACCCTTCCGGGATCATTTCTGGATGGTTTTCGGGATCGATCCGGGATTACGCCGGGGTAATTTCGGGACTTTTTCGGGACTATTTCGGGATCATTTGGGACCCTTCCGGGATCATTTCTGTATAGTTTACGGGATCCGTCCGGGATCCCGTCGGGGTTATTTTGGAACATTTTCGGGACTATTCCGGAATCATTTCGGGACTATTTCGCGATCATTTGGGGACCCTTCCGGCATCATTTCTGGATGGTTTTCGGGATCCGTGCGGGATCTCGTCGGGGTCATATGGGAACTTTTTCGGGATCATTTGGGGGCTCTTCCGGCATCATTTCTGGATGGTTTTCGGGATCCGTCCGGGATATCGTTGGGGTCATTTGGGGACTTTTTCGGGATCATTTGGGGCTCTTCCGGCATCATTTCTGGATGGTTTTCGGGATCCGTCCGGGATCTCGTCGGGGTCATTTGGGGACTTTTTCGGGATCATTTTGGGGCTCATCCGGCATCATTTCTGGATGGTTTTCGGATCCGTCCGGGATCTCGTCGGGGTCATTTCGGGACTTTTTCGCGACTAATACGGGATCATTTGGGAACCCTTTCGGCATCATTTCTGGATGGTTTTCGGGATCCGTTCGGGATCCCGTCGGGGTCATTTCGGGACTTTTTCGCGACTAATACGGGATCATTTGGGAACCCTTTTGGCATCATTTCTGGATGGTTTTCGGGATCCGTCCGGGATCCCATTAGGGTAATTTCGGGACTATTAGGGGATCATTTGGGAACCTTTCCGGCATCATTTCTGGATAATTTTCGGGATCCGTCCGGGATGCCGACGAGGTCATTTCGGGACTATTTCGGGATCATTTGGGATACCTACCGGCATCATTTCTGGATGGTTTTTGGGATTCGTCCGGGATCCCGTCGTGGTCCTTTCGGGACTTTTTTTCGACTAATACGGGATCATTTTCGGACCCTTTCGGCATCATTTCTGGATAGTTGTCGGGATCCCGTCACAGTCATTTCGGGACTATTAGGGGATCATTTGAGGACCTTTCCGGCATCATTTCTGTATTGTTTTCGGAATCCTTTCGGGATCCCGTCAGGGTCATTTTGGGACTTTTTCGGGGCTAATACGGGATCATTTGGGGATCCTCTAGGGGTCGTTTCGTGACTTTTTCTGTTTTATTTCGGGATCATTTCTTGATGGTTTGTCGGATCCATCAGGGTCATTTCGGGACCATTTTGGGATCATTTGGGGACCCTTCCGAGATCATTTCTGGATCCGTCCGGGATGCCGTAGGAGCCATTTCGGGATTTTTTGTTACTTTTCCGGGATAGTTTTTGGACCCTTCCGGGATCATTTCTGGATCTGTGCGGGATCCCATCTGGGTCATTTCCGGACTATTTCGGGATCATTTTGGGATCCTTCCGGAATCATTTCTGTATGGTTTTCGCGATCCGTCGTTGATTCCCTAGGAGCCATTTCGGAACCTTTTCTGGAGTATGTCGGGGTCATTTGGGGACTTTTTCGGGATCATTTGGGGCTCTTCCGGCATCATTTCTGGATGGTTTTCGGGATCCGTGCGGGATCTCGTCGGGGTCATTTGGGACTTTTTCGGGATCATTTGGGGGCTCTTCCGGCATCATTTCTGGATGGTTTTCGGGATCCGTCCGGGATATCGTCGGGGTCATTTGGGGACTTTTTCGGGATCATTTGGGGGCTCTTCCGGCATCATTTCTGGATGGTTTTCGGGATCCGTCCGGGATCCCATCAGGGTAATTTCGGGACTATTAGGGGATCATTTGTGGACCTTTCCGGCATCATTTCTGGATAATTTTCGGTATCCGTCCGGGATGCCGACGAGGTCATTTCGGGATCATTTGGGATACCTACCGGCATCATTTCTGGATGTTTTTTGGGATTCATCCGGGATCCCGTCGGGGTCATTTCGGGACTTTTTCTCGACTAATACGGGATCATTTGCGGACCCTTTCGGCATAATTTCTGGATAGTTGTCGGGATCCGTTCGGGATCCCGTCACGGTCATTTCGGAACTATTAGGGGATCATTTGAGGACCTTTCCGGCATCATTTTTGGATAGTTTTTGGAATCCTTTCGGGATCCCGTCAGGGTCATTTCGGGGCTTTTTCGGGATCATTTAAGGATGGCTTTCAGGATTCGTCCGGGAACCCGTCAGGGTAATTTCTGGACTTTTCCGAGACTATTTCGGGATCATTTTGGGACCTTCCCAAGATCATTTCTGGATGGATTTCGGGATTTGTCCGGGATGCCCTCAGGGTCATTTTGGGACTATTACGTGAGCATTTGAGAACCGTTCCGGCATCACCTCTGGATGGTTTTCGGTATCCGTTCAGATTCCCGTCGGAATAATTGCGGGACTTTTTCGGGATCATTGGGGTCCCTTCCGACATCATTTCTGGATGGTTTTTGGGATTCGTCGGGCATCCCGTCGGGGTCATTTCGGGACTTTTTCTCGACTAATACGGGATCATTTGCGGGCCCTTTCGATATCATTTCTGAATAGTTGTCGGGATCCGTTCGGGATTCCGTCAGGGTCTTTTCGGAACTATTGGGAGATCATTTGAGGACCTTTCCGGCATCATTTCTGGTTAGTTTTCGGGATCCTTTCCGGGTCCCATCAGGGTCATTTCGGGACTTTTTCGGCATCATTTAAGATTGGTTTTCAGGATTCGTCCGGGTTCCGTCAGGGTGATTTCTGGACTTTTCCCAGACTATTTCGGGATAATTTTGGGACCCTCCCAAGATCATTTCTGGATGGATTTCGGGATCTGTCCGGGATGCCGTCAGGGTCATTTTGGGACTATTAGGTGATCATTTGAGGACTTTTTCGGCATCACTTCTGGATGGTTTTCGGTATCCGCTCAGGATCCCGTCGGAATTATTGCGGGACTTTTTCGGGATCATTTGGTGTCCCTTCCGGCATCATTTCTGGATGGTTTTGGGGATTCGTCCGGCATCCCGTCGGGTTCATTTCGGGACTTTTTCTCGACTAATACGGGATCATTTGCGGGCCCTTTCGGCATCATTTCTAGATAGTTGTCGGGATCCGTTCGGGATCCCGTCAGGGTCTTTTCGGAACTATTAGGTGATCATTTGAGGACATTTTCGGCATCATTTCTGGATAGTTTTCGGGATCCTTTCGGGGTCCAGTCAGGGTCATTTCGGGACTTTCGGGATCATTTAGAGATGGCTTTCAGGATTCGTCCGGGAACCCGTCAGGGTAATTTCTGAACTTTTCCGAGACTATTTCGGGATAATTTTGGGACCTTCCCAAGATCATTTCTGGATGGATTTTGGGATCAGTCCGGGATGCCGTCAGGGTCATTTTGGTATTAGGTGATCATTTGAGGACCTTTCCGGCATCACTTCTGGATGGTTTTCGGTATCCGATCAGGATCCCCTCGGAATCATTGCGGGACTTTTTCGGGATCATTTGGGGTCCCTCCCAAGATCATTTCTGAATGGATTTCGGGCTCTGTCCGGGATCCCGTCAGGGTCATTTAGGGGTGCGTTCGAGATCCCGTCAGGTCATTTCGGGACTTCTTCGGGACTATATCGGGATCATTTCTGGATGGTTTATGGGATCCGTCCATGACCCCTTAAGGGTCATTTCGGGACTATTAGGTGATCATTTGAGGACCTTTCCGGCATCACTTCTGGATGATTTTCGGTATCCGTTCGGGATCCCGTCGGAATCAATGCGGGACTTTTACGGAATAATTTGGGATTCCTTCCGGCATCATTTCTGGATGGTTTTCGGGATTTGTCCGGGATCCCGTCGGGTTATTTCGGGACCTTTTCGGGGCTAATACGGGATCATTTGGGGATCCTCTAGGGGTCGTTTCGTGCCTTTTTCTGTATTATTTCGGGATCATTTTGGGACCCTTTCGGCACAATTTCTTGATGGTTTGCCGGATCCATCAGGGTCATTTCGGGACCATTTTGGGATCATTTGGGGACCCTTCCGAGATCATTTCTGGATCCGTCCGGGATGCCGTAGGAGCCATTTCGGGATTTTTTGTTACTTTTCCGGGATAGTTTTTGCACCCTTCCGGGATCATTTTTGGATCTGTGCGGGATCCCATCTGGGTCAATTCCGGACTATTTCGGGATCATTTTGGAATCCTTCCGGAATCATTTCTGTATGGTTTTCGCGATCCATCGTGGATCCCCTCGGAGCCATTTCGGAACTTTTTCTGGAGTTATTCGGGATAATTTAGGGACCCTTCCTGGATATTTTCTGGATGGTTTTTGAGATCCGCCCGGGAGCCCGTCAGGGTCATTTCGGAACCTTTTCGGGATCATTTTGGAACACCTTCAGGGATCATTTCTGTGTGGTTCTCTGGATACGTCTAGAATCGTGTCGCTCTCATTTCGGGTTTTTTTGGGACTATTCGGGGAACTTTTGGAGACATTTCTGGATGGTTTTCGGGATCCGTCCGCGATAGCGTTGGGGTCATTTCGTAGCTTTTTCTGGATAATTTCGGGATCATTTGGGATCCTATCAGGTTATCAGCTCATTTAGTTCTTTTTTTTACTCAATTACAAAAATAAAATGCATTAGACAGAAAACAAAATTTTAAACAGATAATAAGCAGGCTAACGCGAATAGCCCATATATTTAAAATTTTCCTTGCGGACGGGGCCGCGGGTAAAGGCTAGTATATATTATAAATGGCAAAGTTTGGATGTGAAGATGTTTGGATGTTTGGATGTTTGTCCAGACGTTTGTCTTTGTGACTCAATCACGCAAAAACGGCTGGACCGATTTGGATGAAATTTTGCACACATATAGCCAATAGTCTAGAAGGATCTACTAACTATATATTTTTGAAAAGGGGCGTGGTCCCCGCCCCCTAGGAACAGTTATAATTTAATTATTATATTTTTTCGTCTTTGCGACTGAATCACGTCAGAATGGCTAGCGAAATTTTTTTCGAACATGGAAAGAGGGGTGGGGGTCCCACGACCCCTTCGAGAAATTATTTTTCAATAATTTTTACACATTATAACTTTACGTATACTGGCCTTCACCAATATCACAGACTCAAGGGGTCAAATAAGTCGAGGGCTTACAAAGTAAGCAGTGACACCCTCCGCCCGCCCCCCCCCCCCCCCCTTTATCACCCCTCTGGTGTAAAATCTATAAATTGTTATAACTCAATATAAATTTTCTCCCAAATCAATAGTTTTTGGTATCTGGTACATACAGAACGAGATCTAGACAATTTTGGAGGAACGATCAGTGGTCCTCTCCTCTACTCCCGCCATCCGCCCTCCATCAATTGTTTTTATTAGCACGCTTTTATTAGCTTTACCTGTATGTTTCTACGTAACTTTTTATTCGCTCCAATGCGCCTGCTGCCTTATTAACATGGTTTTATAATTAGCTTCACCTTATTTGTAATCCCGTAAGGGTCACATCGAGACCCTCCGGGATCATTTCTGGATGGTTTGCGGAATCGGTCCGGGATTACGCTGGGGTAATTTCGGGACTTTTTCGGGACTATTTCGGGATCATTTTGGGACCCTTCCGGGATCATTTCTGTATAGTTTTCGGGATCCGTCCGGGATCCCGTCGGGGTTATTTTGCGACATTTTCAGGACTATTCCGGAATCATTTCGGGACTATTTCGCGATCATTTGGGGACCCTTCCGGCATCATTACTGGATGGTTTTCGGGATCCGTCCGGGATCCCGTCGGGGTACTTTCGGGATCATTTGCGTACCTTAGAGAGATAAATTCTTGATGGTTTCCGGGATCATTACGGGACTTTGTCTGGGTCAGTTTGGGTCTTTTCCGTAATCATTCCTGGATGGTTTTAGGGATCCGTCCGGGATCCCGTCGGGACCATTTCGGGGCTATTTCGGGATCATTAGGGGTATCTTCCGGCATCATTTCTGGATGGTTTACGGGATCCCGTCGGTGTCATTTCGGGACCATTTGGGGTCCATTCCGGCATCATTTCTGGATGGTTTTCGGGATCCGTCCGGGATCCTGTCGGGGTCATTTTGGGACTTTTGCGGGATCATTTGGGGTCTCTTCCGGCATCATTTCTGGATGGTTTTCGGGATCCGTCCGGGATCCCGTCGCTGTCATTTCGGGACCATTTGGGGTCCATTCCGGCATCATTTCTGGATGGTTTTCGGGATCCGTCCGGGATCCTGTCGGGGTCATTTTGGGACTTTTTTTCGACATATACGGGATCATTTGGGGACCCTTTCGGCATCATATCTGGATGCTTTTCGGGATCCGTCCGGGAACCAGTCGGGGTAATTTCGGGACTTTTTCTCGACTAATACGGGATCATTTGGGGACGCTTTCGGCATCATTTCTGGATGGTTTTCGGGATCCGTCCGGGATCCCGTCGGGGTCATTTCGGGACTATTTCGGGATCATTTGGGGTACCTTCCGGCATCATTTCTAGATGGTTTTCGGGATCCGTCCGGGATCCCGTCAGGTTCATTGCGGAACTATTTCGGGATCCTTTGGGGTACCTTCCGGCATCATTTCTATATGGTTTTGAGGATCCGTCCGGGATTCCGTCGGGGCCATTTCGGGAATTTTTCTCGACGAATACTGGATCATTTGGGGACGCTTTCGGCATCATTTCTGGATGGTTTTCGGGATCCGTCCGGTATCCCGTCGGGGTCATTTCGGGACTATTTCGGGATCATTTGGGGTACCTTCCGGCATCATTTCTAGATGGCTTTCGGGATCCGTCCGGGATCCCGTCAGGTTCATTACGGAACTATTCCGGGATCCTTTGGGGTACCTTCCGGCATCATTTCTATATGGTTTTGAGGATCCGTCCGGGATTCCGCCGGGGTCATTTCGGGAATTTTTCTCGACGAATACGGGATCATTTGGGGACGCTTTCGGCATCATTTCTGGATGGTTTTCGGGATCCGTCCGGTATCCCGTCGGGGTCATTTCGGGACTATTTCGGGATCATTTGGGGTACCTTCCGGCATCATTTCTAGATGGTTTTCGGGATCCGTCCGGGATCCCGTCAGGTTCATTACGGAACTATTTCGGATCCTTTGGGGTACCTTCCGGCATCATTTCTATATGGTTTTGAGGATCCGTCCGGGATTCCGTCGGGGCCATTTCGGGAATTTTTCTCGACGAATACGGGATCATTTGGGGACGCTTTCGGCATCATTTCTAGATGGTTTTCGGGATCCGCCCGGGATCCCGTCGGGGTCATTTCGGTACTATTTCGGGATCATTTGAGGTACCTTCCGGCACCATTTCTAGATGGTTTTAGGGATCCGTCCGGGATCCCGTCAGGGTCATTTCGGGACTATTTCGGGATACCTTCCGGCATCATTTCTGGATAGTTTTCGGGATCCATCCGGGATCCCGACGGGGTCAATTCAGGACTTTTTCTTGACTAATACGGGATGATTTGGGGACCCTTTCGGCATTATTTCTGGATGCTTTTCGGGATCCGTCAGGAATCCCGTCGGGGTCATTTCGGGACTAATACGGGATAATTAGGGGAGCCTTTCGGCATCATTTCTGGATGGTTTTAGGGATCCGTACGGGATCCTGCCAGGGTCATTTCGGGACTATTTCGGGATCATTTGGGGTACCTTCCGGCATCATTTCTATATGATTTTGAGGAACCGTCCGGGATCCCGTCGGGGTTATTTCGGGACTTTTTATCGACTGGTATCGGATCATTAGGGGACCCTTTCGGCATAATTTCTGGATGGTTTTCGGGATCCGTCCGGGATCCCTTCCGGGTCATTTCGGAACTTTTTCGGGACTATTTGGGGATCATTTGAGGTATTTTCCGGCATCATTTCTGTATGGTATTCGGGATCATTTGGGGTCCCTTCCGGCATAATTTTTGGATGGTTTTCGGTCATTTCGGGACTATTAGGGGATCATTTGAGGACATTCCGGCATCATTTCTGGATAGTTTTTGGGATCGGTGAGGGATCCCGTCGGGGTAATTTCTGGACTTTTCAGATATTGTTTCGGGATTATTTTGGGTTTCCAAGATCATTTCTGGATGGATTTCGAGATCCGTCCGGGATCCCGTCAGGGTCATTTAGGAGTCCGTTCGAGATCCTGTCAGGGTCATTTCATTTGAGGACCTTTCCGGCATCATTTCTGGATAGTTTTCGGAATCCGTCTGGGATCCCGTCGGGGTCATTTCAGGACTTTTTCGGGACTAATACGGGATCATTTTGGGACCCTTCCGGAATCATTTCTGTATGGTTTTCGCGATCCGTCGTGGATCCCCTAAGGACCCTTCCTGGATATTTTCTGGATGGTTTTTGAGAACGGTCCGGGAGCCCGTCAGGATCATTTCGGAACTTTTTCGGGACTATTTCGGGATCATTTTGGTACCCTTCAGGCATCATTTCTTTGTGGTTCTCTGGATAAGTCTAGAATCGTGTCGTTGTCATTTCGGGTTTTTTGGTACTATTCCGGGAAATTTTGGAGACCCTTCCGTGGCATTTCTAAATGGTTTTCGGGATCTGTCCGCGATAGCGTCGGGGTCATTTCGTGGATTTTTCTGGATAATTTCGGGATCATTTGGGGATCCTGTCAGGTTATCAGCTCATTTAGTTCTTTTTTTACTCAATTATAAAAATAAAATGTATTGGACAGAAACATCTTTTTAAACATATAACTTGATAAGCAGGCTAACGTGAATATCCCATATATTAAATTTTCTCCTTGCGGACGGGGCCGCGGGTAAAGGCTAGTATCTAATCTAATATATATATTATAAATGGCAAAGTTTGGATGTGAAGATGTTTGGATGTTTGTCCAGACGTTTGTCTTTGTGACTCAATCACGCAAGAACGGCTGGACCGATTTGGATGAAATTTTGCACACATATAGCCAATAGTCTAGAAGGATCTACTAACTATATATTTTTGAAAAGAGGCGTAGTCCCCGCCCCCTAGGAACAGTTATAATTTAATTATTATATTTTTTCGTCTTTGCGACTGAATCACGCCAGAATGGCTACACGGATTTTGATGAAATTTGGGACACAGACAGTAGTCTACTAGCGAAATTTTTTTCGAACATGGAAAGAGGGGTGGGGGTCCCACGACCCCTGCGAGAAATTATTTTTCAATAATTTTTACACATTATAACTTTACGTATACTGGCCTTCACCAATATCACAGACTCAAGGGGTCAAATAAGTCGAGGGCTTACAAAGTAAGCAGTGACACCCTCCGCCCGCCCCCCCCCCCCCCCTTTATCTCCCCCTCTGGTGTAAAATCTATAAATTGTTATAACTCAATATAAATTTTCTCCTAAATCAATAGTTTTTGGTATCTGGTACATACAGAACGAGATCTAGACAATTTTGGAGGAACGATCAGTGGCCCTCTCCTCTACTCCCGCCATCCGCCCTCCATCAATTGTTTTTATTAGCACGCTTTTATTAGCTTTACCTGTATGTTTCTATGTAACTTTTTATTCGCTCCAATGCGCCTGCTGCCTTATTAACATGGTTTTATAATTAGCTTCACCTTATTTGTAATCCCGTAAGGGTCATATCGAGACCCTCCGGGATCATTTCTGGATGGTTTTCGGGATCGGTCCGGGATTACGCCGGGGTAATTTCGGGACTTTTTCGGGACTATTTCGGGATCATTTTGGGACCCTTCCGGGATCATTTCTGTATAGTTTTCGGGATCCGTCCGGGATCCCGTCGGGGTTATTTTGCGACATTTTCGGGACTATTCCGGAATCATTTCGGGACTATTTCGCGATCATTTGGGGACCCTTCCGGCATCATTACTGGATGGTTTTCGGGATCCGTCCGGGATCCCGTCGGGGTACTTTCGGGATCATTTGCGTACCTTCGAGAGATAAATTCTTGATGGTTTCCGGGATCATTACGGGACTTTTTCGGGGTCAGTTTGGGTCCTTTCCGTAATCATTCCTGGATGGTTTTAGGGATCCGTCCGGGATCCCGTCGGGACCATTTCGGGGCTATTTCGGGATCATTAGGGGTATCTTCCGGCATCATTTCTGGATGGTTTACGGGATCCGTCCGGGATCCCGTCGGTGTCATTTCGGGACCATTTGGGGTCCATTCCGGCATCATTTCTGGATGGTTTTCGGGATCCGTCCGGGATCCTGTCGGGGTCATTTTGGGACTTTTGCGGGATCATTTGCGGTCTCTTCCGGCATCATTTCTGGATGGTTTACGGGATCCGTCCGGGATCCTGTCGGGGTCATTTTGGGACTTTTGCGGGATCATTTGGGGTCTCTTCCGGCATCATTTCTGGATGGTTTTCGGGATCCGTCCGGGATCCCGTCGCTGTCATTTCGGGACCATTTGGGGTCTCTTCCGGCATCATTTCTGGATGGTTTTCGGGATCCGTCCGGGATCCCGTCGATGTCATTTCGGGACTATTACGGCATCATTTGGGGTACCTTCCGGCATCATTTCTAGATTGTTTCGGGATCCATCCGGGATCCCGTCGGGTCATTTCGGAACTTTTTCTCGACTAATACACTGTATTAAATACAGGATCATTTGGGGAACCTTTCGGCATCATTTCTGGATGGTTTACGGGATCCGTCCGGGATCCCGTCGGCGTCATTTTGGGACTTTTGCGGGATCATTTGGGGTCTCTTCCGGCATCATTTCTGGATGGTTTACGGGATCCGTCCGGGATCCTGTCGGGGTCATTTTGGGACTTTTGCGGGATCATTTGGGGTCTCTTCCAGCATCATTTCTGGATGGTGTTCGGGATCCGTCCGGGATCCTGTCGGGGTCATTTTGAGACTTTTGCGGGATCATTTGGGGTCTCCTCCGGCATCATTTCTGGATGGTTTACGGGATCCGTCCGGGATCCTGTCGGGGTCATTTTGGGACTTTTGCGGTATCATTTGGGGTCTCTTCCGGCATCATTTCTGGATGGTTTACGGGATCCGTCCGGGATCCTGAGGGGTCATTTTGGGACTTTTGCGGGATCATTTGGGGTCTCTTCCGGCATCATTTCTGGATGGTTTACGGGATCCGTCCGGGATCCTGTCGGGGTCATTTTGGGACTTTTGCGGGATCATTTGGGGTCTCTTCCGGCATCATTTCTGGTTGGTTTACGGGATCCGTCCGGGACCCTGTCGGGGTCATTTTGGGACTTTAGCGGGATCATTTGGGGTCTCCTCCGGCATCATTTCTGGATGGCTTACGGGATCCGTCCGGGATCCTGTCGGGGTCATTTTGGGACTTTTGCGGGATCATTTGGGGTCTCTCCCGACATCATTTCTGGATGGTTTACGGGATCCGTCCGGGATCCTGTCGGGGTCATTTTGGGACTTTTGCGGGATCATTTGGGGTCTCTTCCGACATCATTTCTGGATGGTTTACGGGATCCGTCCGGGATCCTGTCGGGGTCATTTTGGGACTTTTGCGGGATCATTTGGGATCTCTTCCGGCATCATTTCTGGATGGTTTACGGGATCCGTCCGGGACCCTGTCGGGGTCATTTTGGGACTTTAGCGGGATCATTTGGGGTCTCCTCCGGCATCATTTCTGGATGGTTTTCGGGATCCGTCCGGGATCCCGTCGATGTCATTTCGGGACTATTTCGGCATCATTTGGGGTACCTTCCGGTATCAATTTTAGATGGTTTTCGGGATCCGTCCGGGATCCCGTCGGAGTCATTTCGGAATTTTTTTTCGACTAATACAGGATCATTTGGGGACCCTATCGGCATCATTTCTGGATGGTTTTCGGAATCCGTCCGCGATCCCGTCAGGGTCATTTCGGGACTATTTCGGGATAATTTGGGGTACCTGCCGGCATCATTTCTGAATGGTTTTCGGTACCCGTCCGGGATCCCGTCGGTGTCATTTCGGGACCATTTGGGGTCCATTCCGGCATCATTTCTGGATGGTTTTCGGGATCCGTCCGGGATCCTGTCGGGGTCATTTTGGGACTTTTGCGAGATCATTTGGGGTCTCTTCGGGCATCATTTCTGGATGGTTTACAGGATCCGTCCGGGATCCTGTCGGGGTCATTTTGAGACTTTTGCGGGATCATTTGGGGTCTCTTCCGGCATCATTTCTGTCTGGTTTTCGGGATCCGTCCGGGATCCTGTCGGGGTCATTTTGGGACTTTTGCGGGATCATTTGGGGTCTCTTCCGGCATCATTTCTGGATGGTTTACGGGATCCGTCCGGGATCCTGTCGGGGTCATTTTGGGCCTTTTGCGGGATCATTTGGGTTCTCTTCCGGCATCATTTCTGGATGGTTTACGGGATCCGTCCGGGATCCTGTCGGGGTCATTTTGGGACTTTTGCGGGATCATTTGGGGTCTCTTCCGGCATCATTTCTGGATGGTTTTCGGGATCCGTCCGGGATCCTGTCGGGGTCATTTTGGGCCTTTTGCGGGATCATTTGGGTTCTCTTCCGGCATCATTTCTGGATGGTTTACGGGATCCGTCCGGGATCCTGTCGGGGTCATTTTGGGACTTTTGCGGGATCATTTGGGGTCTCTTCCGGCATCATTTCTGGATGGTTTACGAGATCCGTCCGGGATCCTGTCGGGGTCATTTTGGGACTTTTGCGAGATCATTTGGGGTCTCTTCCGGCATCATTTCTGGATGGTTTACGGGATCCGTCCGGGACCCTGTCGGGGTCATTTTGGGACTTTAGCGGGATCATTTGGGGTCTCCGCCGGCATCATTTCTGGATGGTTTTCGGGATCCGTCCGGGATCCTGTCGGGGTCATTTTGGGACTTTAGCGGGATCATTTGTGGTCTCCTCCGGCATCATTTCTAGATGGTTTTCGGGATCCGTCCGGGATCCCGTCGATGTCATTTCGGGACTATTTCGGCATCATTTGGGGTACCTTCCGGTATCAATTCTAGATGGTTTTCGGGATCCGTCCGGGATCCCGTCGGAGTCATTTCGGAACTTTTTCTCGACTAATACAGGATCATTTGGGGACCCTTTCGGCATCATTTCTGGATAGTTTTAGGGATCCGTTCGGGATCCCGACGGGGTCATATCGGGACCATTTGGGGTACCTACCGGCATCATTTCTGGATGGTGTCGGGGTCATTTTGGGACTTTAGCGGGATCATTTGGGGTCTCCTCCGGCATCATTTCTGGATAGTTTCCGGATCCGTCCGGGATTCCGTCGGCGTAATTTCGGGATCATTAGGGGGTTATTTGGGGACCTTTCCGGCATCATTTCTGGATAGTTTTAGGGATCCGTTCGGGATCCCGACGGGGTCATATCGGGACCATTTGGGGTACCTACCGGCATCATTTCTGGTTGGTTTTCGGGATCCGTCCGGGATCATTTCGGGACTATTTCGGGATCATTTGGGTACCTACCTTCATCATTTCTGGATGATTTTCGGGATCCGTACGGGATCCCGTCGGGGTCATTTCAGGACTTTTTCGGGATCCGCCCGTGATCCCGGCGGGGTCATTTCGGGACTATTTCGGGATCATTTGGGGTACCTAGATGGATAGTTTTCTGGATTCGTCCGGGATCCCGTCTGGATCATTTCAGGACTTTTTCGGGATCATTTGGGGTATCCTCCGGCCACTTTTCTAGATCGGTATCCGTCCGGGATACCGTCAGGGTAATTTCGGGACTATTTGGGGATAACTTGGGAAACTTTCCGGCATCATTTCTGGATAGTTTCCGGGATCCTTCGGGGATCCCGTCAGGGTCATTTCGGAACCCGCGACTAATGCGGGATCATTTGGGGACCCTTTCGCCATCATTTCCGGATGGTTTTCGTGATCCGTCCGGGATACCGTGAGGGTAATTTCGGGACTATTTGGGGATAAGTTGGGAACCTTTCCGGCATCATTTCTGGATAGTTTCCGGGATCCGTCGGGAATCCCGTCAGGATCATTTCGGAACTATAAGGGGATCATTTCATTTTTCATCTTTTTTTAAGGGGATCATTTCACCTTCCAGCATCATTTCTGTATACTTTTGGGGATCCGTCCGGGATTCCGACGGGGTCATTTCTGGCCTATTTCGGGATCATTTTGGGGTACCAACCGGCATCATTTCTGGATGATCCGGGATCCGTCCGGGATCCCATCGGGGGAATTTCGGGAATTTTTCGGGATCATTTGGGGTCCCTTCCGGCATCATTTCTGGATCGTTTTCGGGATCCGTCCGAGTTTATTTTTTTACTTTTTCGGGAAAATGTCAGGGAATTTCGAGACTGTTCTTGGATCATTTGGGGATCCTTCAGGGATAATTTCTGGATGGTTTTCGGGATCCCGTCGGGGTAATTTCGGGACTTTCACGACTATTTCGGGGTCAGTTGCCCTTAAAGATCATTTCTGGGTGGTTTTCGGGATCCGTCCGGGATCCCGTCAGGGTTATTTCGCGCCTTTTCGGGACTATTTCGGGATCATTTTGGGACCCTTCCGGGATAATTTCTTTATGATTTTCGGGATCTGTTCGGGATCCCTTCGTAGTTTTTTCGCGACTTTATCTGGGATAAATTGCGGACCCTTTAGAGATCAATTCTGGATGGTTTTCGGTATCGGTCTGGGATCCCCTCAAGGTCATTTCGGGACTTTTTCGGGACTATTTCGGAATCATTTTGGGACCCCTCCGGCATAATTTCTGGGTGATTTTCGGGATCTGTCCGGGATCCCGACGGAGTTTTTTCGGGACTTTTTCCGGACTATTTCTGGATTATTTGCGGACGTTTCAGAGCTCAGTTCTGGATGATTTTCAGGATCTGTCCGGGATCCCGTCGGAGTTATTTCGGGGCAATTTTGGGACCCTTCCAGGATAATTTCTTCATGATTTTCGGGATGGGTCTGAGTTTTTCGTGACTTTCGGGACTATTTCGGGATCATTTGCGGAACCTTCAGAGATCAATTCTGGATGGTTTGTGGACTTTTCCGGGATCATTTGGGGATCCCTCCAGAGTCATTTCTGGATGGTTTTCGGGATCGCGTCAGGGTCATTTCGGGCCTTTTTCGTGACTACTATTTCGGAATCATTTTGGGACTCCTCCGGGATAATTTCTGGGCGATATTCGGGATTTGTCCGGGATCCCGTCAGAGTTTTTTCGGGACTTTTTCGGACTATATCGGGATCATTTGCGGACCGTTCAGGAATCAAATCTGGATGGTTTTCGGGATCCGTCCGGGATCCCGTAAGGGTCATTTCGGGACTTTTCGTGACTACTTCGGGATTATTTTGGGACCCTTCCGGCATCATTTCTGGATAGTTTTAGAGATTTGTCCAGGATCCCGTCGGCATCATTTCGTGACTATTTGGTGTCATTTAGGGACACTTCCGGGATCATTTTAGGTCTCTTCGAAACCGGTAATTCAGCACACATGGCCGTGGATTTACGGCAAATTATTCGTAATTAAAATTCGGTATGTTTTATCTTTAATATATCACAGCTTTTTCGTTCTATTTTTAAATGAATCCTGTAACGAACTATTACAACTATAATTAAAATTTTTGTAATATTTAACCAACTAAATACCCGAAAAAGCAACACTGCTTTTATTTAAAAACTTCTTTTTGGTTTTAGCTAATTGTAGTTTCACTCCTTTGTTCTATGAGTAGTAATTCTTTTACCCCTGTCATATCAATTAATTTAACTTAGAAACAAAATGTATTTTTTTTAATTCGAAAAAAGTGTATTGTACTATTCATGTAAGCGTGCCCATCAGCTCAGTTAGCTCTTTTTTTTTACTGTATTAAAAAATAAAATACATTGACAGAAAAAATTTTTAAACAGACAACTTGATAAACAGGCTAACGTGAATAGCACATATATTTTATTTTCTCCTTGCGGACTGGGCCGCGGGTAAAGGCTAGTAAATAAATAAATAAATAATTAAATAAATAAATATATTTTACCCATTTATAAATATATATATACATACGTACATATATACCCATATAACTTGTACTCTGCGCGCTGAGACAAGTACATATAACAAGAACCCATCATACATTAGGCTGGTCTCACTACCTCTTAGTACGCATAGAGGCGTTCCTCAATTCCCGACCACTCTCCCCTATGTCCGAAGATCCAATGGATCCAATAGTCCTAACCCCAGGGAATTTCTTACGTGGCGCGCCACTCTTGTCATTGCCGGAGCCAACTGCTGGCCATCTCACACTGGTCAGCAAATGGCAGAAACTGAAAGTGCTTCACCTCCAGATCAGCACACGATGGAAGAACGAGTACCTCAAGGAGCTGCACAAGCGGTACAAATGGAAATGCCCTCAACGCAATATTCAAGTTGGAGATTTAGTCGTGGTAAAGGATGATTTATTACCCCCGAATGAATGGCGTTTGGGGCGGGTAATCACTTTACACCTTGGATCGGATAACCATGTTCGAGTTGTGGAACTCAAACCCCAAAACGGACTAATAACCCCAAAATATTGTCAAACTGTGCGTACTACCAGCTGCCTAGCAGTGCTAACCCTACCTCTGGTACCCCCTGCTTTCATGCCCCTACCAATCTCAAAAGATATATAAGCCACCCTCACCCACACCTAAAAAATACGGGCCCGCAGATCTACGGAGATGCAGAAATGCCGTCTATGTGGGCAGCGACACGTGCTAAGGCAGTGCCAGGCGTTTCTCGTGATGAAGCCTGAGGAGCGTGACTCAAAATCTAGCTCCCGAAAATGCTCCCTCAGCCACCACACGCTCTTACACAGGGCTCGGCGCCAGAGCAACAATACGGGACGACATGACAACCTAGGGGCTTAAGGAGTCATCTCCGTAAGCATTTTGAGGAAATACGGGACCTGAGAACTCAGCCGTATGAAGCAAAAAAAACACAAGCAGGTACTTGGTGAACTCCACAAACAGGCGTCGGACCTTTATGCCAGGAATTGCCCGATGAATCCAGTACTCAAAGAACAGTACCCAAAAATTGCGGAAGAGGAACGCATACTCCCCAGGGAAACGCGAGTTACTCTAGCTCAACTTCGTTCTGGATACTGTAACAGGTTAAAGTCTTACCTATCAAAATGTATGCCCCGCTTGTAATGCGTTCCCACATGACACCAACCATCTCTTTAACTGTAATGAGGAACCAACGCCTCTAACACCCCTTTCATTATGGTCCACCCCTGTTGAAACAGCAAGTTTCCTTGGACTTCCGTTAGAGGATATTGATGACAATTTGTGATCGGTCGCAGCTGTTAGGTGGCACTGCTACAACAACAAAATGACAATAACATCTGCCGGAAAAGAATCTTTTTAGGACGGTCATACTCTTGTCAGCGTGTATCGTGTAAGGGATGGTTGCATCGGACAGGTTGTTCTGGGCTAGATCCCAAAACCAGACGTCCACGTTACTTCTATAAATCTTTTGTGGCTTCCTGCTGTTCACGCCCTACGACGTCCCGCAGCCTGCGCCTTAGCGACCCCCCCCCCCCCCCCCATTACCTTCCAGCAGCCCTGCTGCTCTGCAAGCCACAACAAGTACTCGCTGTTGCACGCGCCCCACGGCGCACTATGGCGCCTCTGCCCGAAAAGCCTGGCCAAAATCAAAAATTTCATGAAAGCGTTCGATAAACCCAATAGAGAATTAAATAGAGAATTTTCCAGGGATTACGAATATCGTTAGCTTAATGTGAAAACGTGCTAAGTCACTTTTTACGAATTTTACAGGAGACGAAAAAAACTGAATAATTTTTGAAATAACCTTTTTTTTAAAAACTGTGAATGAGGATACCTTAGTTGCAATACTTTTGAGTGTAGAAGCTTTGAAAAAGATAAATAAAAATCATGTATGCTAACCCAGCAACTATTTTATGACTTAGCACAATTTCCTCACTAAAAACAAATTTTTTCTCCTGACTTAGCACCTTTTACTCAATATGTTTCCCCATCACTCCTCCCCTTTAATGATTGAAATATAACACTAAAACTATATATTTCACAAAAAATACTATTTATTTGTGAAACTATTTCTAACTATTGGCGACCACCGTGGTGTGATGGTAGCGTGCTTCGCCTACCACACCGAATACTCTGAGTGCACACCCCTGGCAAAGCAACATCCAAATTTTAGAAATAAAGTTTTTCAATTAAACGAAAATTTTTCTAAGCGGGTCGCCCCTTGGCAGTGTTTGGAAAGCACTCCGAGTGTATTTCTGCCATGAAAAGAAAGTAGGTCCCGTTCCGCCAATTTGCAGGAAAATTAAAAAAAGGAGCACGACGTAAATTGGAAGAGAAGCTCGGCCTAAAATCTCTTCGGAGCTTATCGCGCCTTACATTTATTTATTTATTTTATTTCTAACGGTTATGATCTGGACTCTTTTGCCGGATGGTGCGCAAACAATAACTTATTTGTAAATTCAAACAAATGCTATGCTGTGTCTTATTCCATTAAGACAACTGCCACATACTTTATCTACAAACTAAATGCTAAATCTCTTAATCGTTGTCAAGAGAGTAAAGACTTGGTTGTAATTTTTGACTCCAAACTCTCTTTTTCTAGTCACATTGATTTCGTTGTTTCAATATTTGTTGCAATGGTTGGGTTCAGTAGACGTAACACCAGTGACTTTAAGGACCCTATGACGTTGAAGGCACTTTATATATTCTTGATCAGAAGTGGTATTGAATATTGCTCAATAATATGGAATCCTTTCTATGAATCTAGCCCCTATAAAATTGAGAAAGTTCCAAAAATTTTTGCAAAATTGCTTTACGTATGCTTCACGGGCCAGACGGCCTCCCATCATATACCAGCAGTCACAAATTGCTTGGTCTTCAGGCTTTGCATGACAGAAGAACTTTTATATCACTCATGCTTGCCTATAATGTAATAAACTTTAGCACGAATTGCTCTGATTTATCTAATTTGTTCATTCCATATATTCCGCAGCATGATATTAGGCATAATAGATTATTTATCGAAATAACTCATAAAACGAATTATGCTATGAATAAACCTATAGCTAGGACTATAAATCTAACAAATCGATTCAGTAGTGTTATTAATTTTAATAACAGCTTATATAAGTTTAAGCTTGAATTGTTTTCTATTTTTAACTAGTCTGTAAGAAAGCATGTAGTTATCGACATGTATGAATTGAAGTAGATCATAGTCAGCGCAAAGCATTTATCATACACCAAAGGCATGTATCAATAGGGTAAATCCAATTTCAAGAGGTTGCCAGCACAATATATAGCTTCTCGAACCCAATTTTCAACTCACCTAACCGTGGCGAATCCGGTTTCATTGACAGCCGACGGGATGGCCTAGAAGGTTTAATGTAGTCATATAAATCGTTCCCGAGATGGTGGAGCTAACAGTACCTTAATAGTGCTTTGTTACCGGAACGTACCGGATCTATATCCGGCAAAGGGCTATCAACATCGGTAACATTCCCCAAAGCCTTTGGGGAGTGTCTTTATCGTTAATACAATAACGACAACAAAGCATTTACTTTTAGACTGAATGAATTAAATAAATAAATAAAATGCGCGCCGAAAGAAATTACTAGTAATTCAGATTGATATCATTTACAGGTTGACTTAGCACATTTACACATCATTGCCCACAGCACGTAAAAATTTAAAATTTAAAAATTTTTTTTGTGATCGATGTATTTTGAATTCGGTTTTAAAACTGCATTAAAATACAATTTTTCAAAAAAAGTGACTTAGCACTTTTTCACATTAAGCTAACGATATATAACTCTTATTAAAAAGAAAATGATGTTTTAGGAGGCAAAAAACGCTCAAAGTTGATTAATTTTTAACTCTTAGAAAATTTTGTGGTTTTTGTTCTTTTTTGTTGTATTGAAAATTGGTTTGTCTCTAAATAAAACGGTCTCCTACTGCTTTCTTGTATTATAACGAAAGAATATTTAATTCTAGGTTGAAGCAAAAAATAAAATTTGTTTTTTTTTATAAAAGTTGTCAGATCTACCTGTTTTTCGAAAAGCCTATTTTTAGGACATTTTTCGAACTTTGATGGAAAAAAAGAACAAAATGCATATCATTTCGTTTTATTTATTTTAATTTCCATGTGATTTATACTGTTTCCATTTCATTTTATACCATTCCGTTTCATTTCGTGTAGTTTCATATTTTTTTGTCTCTTTTCCATATCATTTCATTTTATTCTATTTAATTTCACTCCATTTCTTTCCATTATTTTGTAATATTTCATGAAGTTTAAATTCGTTTCAATATATTTCATTTTATTTCATTTCTTTTCGCTCAATTACATTCCATGTCGTTCCATTTTATTTAATTGTGTTTAGTTTAAATTTCGTTGTATTTGATTTTACTTTTTTTATTTTATTTCATTTTGCTTCATATTACCTCATTTCCATTTCATTTAATATCATTCCACTTGATTTCGTTTTGTTTCACATTATATCATTTCATTACATTTCATTGTATTTCATATTTCATTCCACTTCATTTTGTTTAATTTCGTTTTTTCAATTTTTTCGATTCATTCTAATTTCATTCCACTCCATTTCATTTTATTTTATATTATTTTATTCTTTTGTTTTATTAACAATTGTCTTTGTTTTATTTTGTTAAATTTTGTTTTATGTTACTCTATTTTTATTTTATTTTATTTAAATTTAATTTTGTTTTATTTTGTTTTATTTTATTTTGTTATGTTTTATTTTATTTTCTTTTATTCTATTTCGTCTCATTTTATTCCATTTCATTTCATTTGATTTCTATACTTTTAACTGCATTGAATCTTGTTTCATTTCCTACCATTACCACTTATATTACTTCATTTAATTTAATTTTATTGCATCTCATTTCGTTACATTTTTTGTTCATTTAGTTTTATTTCATTTCATTCCATTTCATTTCTTTTCATTTCATTTAATTCCATGTCATTTCATTTTATCTTATTTAATTTCAATTAATTTCTTTCATTTCATTTCGTTTTACTTCATAATATTCTATTTTATTTAGTTGCATTTCATATATGTAGTTTCATATCATTTCGTTTAATTTCTTTTAATTTCCATATGATTTATATGTTTTTAATTTCATTTTATATCATTCCGTCTGATTTCATATAATTCGTTTTTGTTTCCTTTCCATATCATCTAATTTTTCGTTGCATTCCATTTAATTTCATATGGTGTCATATTTTTTCGTCAGTTAATTTTTTTCTGTTTCATTTCACTTCTTTCCGTTTTATTTTATTTTGTTTCATCTCACTTCATTCCATTTCATTTCATTGAATTTATTTTTCTTTTAAATCGGTCCACTCCATTTTTTTATGTCAATTCAATTTTTTTAATTTTATTCCATTTCAATTTCTTTAGATTCATTCCAAATTATTTTTTTACTTTATTTATTTTATTAAATTTTATTTTATTTTTACTTATTTACTTAAAAAAAGTTGTCTTTTATTTTTTTATTTTATTTTGTTTCGTTTCATTTTACTTTATTTAATTCAATTTATTTTAATTTATTTTATGTTATTTTTTGTATCATTTTCAATTTTATTTGATTTTATTCTATTGTTATTTTATTACAATTTTTGTATCAAAAATGTAAATTATATGAATTTTATATGAAATTTGTAAATTAAAAAAGAATCAATAAAAAGTATGGAATATTTGTACATAACACAGTTAATACAAAAATTTGGAGCATTTTTCATTCCGCATGTGGAATTTTTAGCTATTAGGAAAATGGTTTTTGGATATTTTAAAGGACGGTTTGGCAACACTACACATTGACGTTCAAAGGTGTCATTGGCTCCTAAAAGTATGCAATAGTTGCCGACTAACAGCTCACACGTACACGAAATATTCCATTTCACCATGGATAAAATCCGCACACTGCCTATACAAAGTTATCCACTTTTTTACTCGTGCATTATCCAGTTTTTTACGCAGTTTTGGTAGGCAGGGATGAAATGTACTTATGTGTAATTTATACAAACAAAAAAAACTACGCAAGTTTAAATATATGTTTATCCGGCTTTTATTTTTTCCACAGGTATTAATGTCATATGAATAGAAAACTCTGTTGAAAATATCAGAAATATCTGTATATTTTTCTTTTTATTGAAAATTTATAAAGTAAGGCAAATGCACAGTTTCAACTTTTGAGAAGGTTTTTTTTCGCACAAAATATTTTAATAATTTCGAATTAGACACGTACGTGTTCATAGAAGAAAAAGTATCTAAATATTCCAGCTTGGTACATTTTACTAGTTTACTCACATTTGGTTATACAAATTTTAACTTAAAAATCTTCAAAGCATTTGTCATACATGAATTTAAAAACTGCTCAAACCTTTCAATATTTTCTTATCCAACATTATATGACATATGAATTGCAGTTTGCCAAACTGAAATATTTGTAATGATCAAAAGATTTAATGAGATTTAACTTAAATCTTCTGCGTGTCGAGAGTTAATTTTGTAGGTTAAAACTTGTAAGATTTAACGTTAAAACCTTTCAGATGCTAAATCTCGAACTAAGCTCTAAATGGAGATATGTTATTATGTTCCTAAACAAATACACATATATGTGTGTACGTATGGTTGAAGGTGTACAAGTACCTAGTAGTGTGGCGCGGCGTGTATGCGACCATTGACACGAAACGCACTCTTTAATTAAGCTGGAAAATATATTAGTTGTGAGAAAACGATTTCAAAAGTGTACTTATTTCTAAGTAATTTTCCCCGAGAATTACAAAGACATAACAAGCAACGTACGTGCCTTCTTAAATATTCAAGTATTCCAGTAATGTCAACTCAGCATCAAGAAAACTAAATACACCATTGTCAGGTGGATCTATTTTGAAAATCAAAACAATCGCTGGTAAATATTTAGCCTTATTGCAAAATGCAGCAATACATAATTCTTTGTAAATTGTTATATGTTTTCGTCGCTTATAAAACATTCAAAGTGTACTTTCTTATTTCGTAGCTCCACCATCAACAGCAACCCCACCACCTCCATTGTACCACCGATCACCAGCGACAACAAAAAGCAGAGGTCTGCCTCAACGTGCCCTTGCCATACCAGCAGCGACAGTAAAAAGCAGGGGCCCACCCAACGGCCTCGTGCCATACCAGCAGCGACAACAACAACAACAGGCCCACCCTAACGGCCTCTAGGCATACCAGCAACAACAACAAGAATAACAACTGCGGCTGAGTCCGTTCCAACTCAATAAAAAATACACAAATTTTATTAATATTGCTACGAATATTAGCAACACTAAGGGGTATTGTCATCTCTAAGCGATGCTAAGCAGTGACGTGTATGCACATCAATAATTCAATCATTATGTCTACACATATGTACGTACACGCAACGGAGAAGCAACGCACAAGCACATGCAGATATCTTATCTGAGATGCTCCCTAAAGTATGCAATTATAATTGTGGAAGTGTCGCTCCCAAATACACGCGCATATGAGAGCTACACACGTGCATCTGTAGTTATAATTATTGTAGGTTTTTTATTATTTTTATTTAACTTTGTATTTTAGTTACTTTGAACTTTCTAATTTTTAAATGTATTATCAATATTTTAAGTTTCAATATTGAATTTTCAATTTTCAAAAATTTTCATTGTTGTGAAAAATAAAAGATATTGACGCATACATTTAGGCGTATTCTTTATTGAATAAAAGTTTCTTTATATATAAATTTAAAAAGTGGTTTCAATCCCCACATTGGCCATCTCTGCCTATTTTAAAAAATTGTGTAGCGTGCATTTTTTTTCGAACAACGTGAAAGGCGAAAGAAAAAGCAAGCCAACTAACTTTGGATAAAAGAGCAGAGCAGCGTGGACGTAAAAAGAAAAAGTATTGAAAAGGAATTTTCTAACACATACCGACACAACGGCAATAACCAAATAAAATCAGCGGAAACGCTCTCGTGAGTTGAATGAATTACTGAAGACAATACGGCATGCACATTTGATCGTAACTGCTCGCCGAGCAAAATATATTAAAAAAAAGAGTTTAAAAAAAAAACTAACGGGAGAGCAACTTGTTTTTGTATTATTGCAAATTCTCTTCGCCAGAAGTGAAAGAAAAATACCAAAAATATAAACTTTAAAAACATCAACAACAGATCGATCAGCGATCCAATCATTAACATATACCTACATACATAGAACGCGTATTTAATTGAATTCAGTGCAGTGGCAACAACAACTAAAACTAAAAAATACCAATAACAGTGACAACTGAGTGTAGTTTTGTATGAATTTAATGGAGCAACAATGACCAAACATTATATAATGAAAATTGGAAAATTTCAATAAAGGGGGAAAGACTACTGCACAACTAAACTTTTTGAAAGCAGCGGAGTGCATTTTCAAAAACTACTATCATACTTGAAATCCTTTGCCATTGCACAATGCATTGTCCAATTTCATCAATCAATTTTAAAGCCATTGTACAATACATTGACCAATTTCATCAATCAATTTTAAAGCCATTGCACAATATTAAAACCATCGTCAAATTTCATCAATCAACTTTAAAGCAATCACACAATTTAAAAGGGAACAAAATTTGGAAGAAAAAAAATAACAAAAATTTTGGAAGAAGAATTTTGAGATTGGTTTGTTCTAAATTAATATATATATATATATATATATATATATTTTGTTTATTTAAACAGTTATTATAAAATATAAATATTTTTAATATTGATATTTAATATTTTACTAAATTTGTAAACTCCTTCAATTTAGTTAAAATGTTTTATTCTCCACGACACAATACACATACTTCTACACAAAATTTAAGTGATTCGCTTATTGATTTACAGAATAATTCTTCTCAAGAAGAATTAATAAATCCATATGCAAATCAAAATAATTCTGAAATTTGTGCTACATCAGTCAAACTTCCACAATTTTGGACTAATTGTCCGGAAGCATGGTTTATTCATGCCGAAACACAATTTAGTGCTAAAAACATTACACAAGAAAACACTAAATATGAACACATCATTACAGCACTTCCGCAGGAAGTGATAATAACTATTTTAGATTTTATCCAAAATCCCCCTATTAATAACAAATTTACTGAACTTAAAAGTGTTGATAGAAAGATACTCGGCGAAAATTCGAAACTTGATAAAATTTTAAACGATTCTGAGATGGGTGATCGAAAGCGCTCTGAATTTTATCGGTCATTAATTTTATTAGCCGGTTCAAATTTTAGTGAAAATATTTTAAAGAGAATTTGGTTGAGAAAACTTCCCAAAAAATTTAAATGCCATTTTGGCTAGCTCAAGTTGTGACAATACTAATGAGTTAACAAAATTAGCAGATAACATTTCTGAAGTTATGAATAAAAACGAAGTTTTCTCAGTAAATACAAATTCAGACACAAAAGTTCAAAATTTGGTTGTTGAAAATTTAGTTAAAACCACTTCTTTAATGTGTGAAAGTTTTCAGAAACTTTCTTTGGAATTAGCAGAAATTAAAACAGAAGTGTATCGGAATAAATCTAGGTCGCGTTCTAATTCTAGGAATAATTTTAGAAATTATTTTAGACATCGGGTTAACTCAAGTAATAATCCAAATTGGTTGTGTGGATTTCACTACAAATTTGGAAATAATGCTAGAAGTTGTGAACAACCTTGTTCTTATAACAAAAAACAAAGATTCAACAAACTAAATTCTTCCGTTGTTGCAGCGACCAACAACGGAAATTTAGAATTTTCGACGCGTCGCTTATTTATTTTTGATAGAGAAAACAAACAAATTTTTTTAATTGATAGTGGAGCAGAAATTTCGGTATTACCCGCGTCTAAATTTCCTCATACGAAACTTTCAGACACAATTCTCACTGCAGCTAATGGCTCAACAATTCCCACTTACGGGAAAATGCTTTTAAATGTAAATTTAGGTTTAAGACGTGAATTTCCCTTTACATTTTTGATCGCGGATATAGCCAAGCCAATAATTGGCGCTGATTTTCTTTGTAAATATGGTCTTCTTATAGATATTAAACATAAACGTTTAGTAGATCCATTAACCAATCTCTCAGTTAATACAGTATCTTACTTTTGTGTTATTCCATTACCTAAATTATTTGTGGTTGACAATAAATTTACAAAATTATTAAAAGAGTTTCCGTCACTTATTTCAGAGCCAGATTATACTAAACCTGTTAAACATACAACAGTACATCGACTTGTAACAGAAGGTAGTCTTCCATTTTCTAAGCCCAGGCGCTTAGATCCGGTAAAAAACAAAGTCGCGAAAACGGAGCTTGATTTCTTAGTGAGAACAGGCATTTGTCGGCCTTCAAATTCTTCAGTAGCATCACCACTTCACCTTGTACCTAAGAAAGAGTTGAATGATTGGCGTCCATGTGGTGATTTAAGAAGATTGAATATTGTAACTGTTCCCGATATTATCCCTTACCTCACATTCAGGATTTTAATATGAACCTTCATAATAAAATATATTTTCAAAATTAGATTTAGTTAGGGCATATCACCAAATTCCTATGGCTGAAGAAGATATTTATAAAACTGCTATTACAACTCCTTTCGGTATGTTTGAATTCATGAGAATGCCTTTCGGACTTAGAAATTCTTCACAAACCTTTCAAAGATTCATAAATGAGGTAGTAGGTGACTTAGATTTTGTATATGCTTACATCGACGACTTACTTATTGCAAGTAAAGACGAAGAACAACATTTAAAAGATTAACGTATCCTTTTTCAACGCCTTACAGAGTACGGTTTAAACATTAAACCAAGTAAATGCACTTTTGGTGTACCAAGTATTGAGCTTTTAGGACATAACATTTCTGAAACAGGTGTTCGACCTTCTGATGAAAAGGTATCAGCTATTCGCAATTTCGAACGTCCAAAATCAGTTAAGCAGGCACAGAAATTTATTGGTATGGTAAATTATTATCATAGATACATTCCAAAACTAGCAGAATTTACACACAAAATTTATGATCTAATTAACAAAGTAAGTAAGAAACGTGACAAAACTTTGGTATGGGACGAGAATTCGAATGAAGCTTTTGAATGCATTAAAAATAAATTTGCATCTACGATACTGTTAAATCATTTTAACAAAGATGCTAAATTATCTTTAACAGTAGATGCATCTAACACAGCCATTGGGGGCGTTATACAACAAAATTACAATAATAAAATTGAAGCCATCGCGTTATTTTCTAAAAAACTTTCTCCAACTGAAATTAAATATAGTGCTTTTGATAGGGAGTTATTGGCGATTTACTTAAATATAAAATATTTTAGATATCTTTTGGAAGGACGACAATTTACAGTTAATACGGACCATAAACCTTTGACTACTGCTTTAAATTCAAAAACAGAACAAAGTCCTAGACAAACGAGACACTTGGAATTTATAGCACAATTTACTGATGACATACAATACATTAAAGGATAATCCAGTAGCAGATACGCTATCTAGAGCTTTTGAGGTTAATGCAATGTATAATTCAGAATTGAATTTAAAAATTTTACAAACTGAACAACAAAAAGATGATGACTTAAATCAACTTGTATCTGATTCTTAATATCTAAATTTAAAACCAATTAGTATTCCCATTTTAAATTTTAATATTTGGTGTGAAAATTCAGGAGAAACTCCTAGGCCATTTGTACGGAGTAATTTGCGAAAGACAGTATTTGATATTTTACATGGAATAATAGCACATCCGGGTACAAGAGCTACACAACGGCTCATAGTCAAAAAATATTATTGGCCTAATATGAATAAGGATATTAATATTTGGTCAAAAGAGTGTCTTAATTGTCAAAAGTTTAAAGTTTGTCGTTATACAAAATCCCCTGTTGTCAAAATTCAAATTCCCAAGAATAGATTTGAACACATCCATCTAGATATAGTTGGACCATTACCTATTTCAAAAGGACATCGTTATATTTTAACGATTATTGAAAGATTTACCCGTTGGCCTGAGGCATATGCATTTAAATATATTTCAGGAACTACAATTGAAAATAAGTTTTTTAGAGAATATATTTCTCGGTTTGGAGTTCCGTTAATAATAACAACTGATCAAGGTAGCCAATTTACATCGAAATTGTTTTCAGAGTTAACTAAATTATTTGGTAGTCACCAAATTACAACATCCGCATATCACCCTCAGGAAAATGGTATGGTTGAAAGGTTTCATAGACAATTAAAGACTACTATAATAGCTAGAGAGGACACAAATAATTGGTATGACGAGTTACCTGTCATATTACTTGGCTTGCGATCTATTTACAAAGAAGATATTTCGGCTACATCAGCGGAAATGGTTTTCGGTCAAAATTTACGTTTGCCAGGGGAACTTGTTGTGCCATCAGCTAAAAATTTCTTATCAACTGAAGTTTTAAGTAATTTACGTGAACATTATCGAAATGTTAGATCAAATTTAAGTCATCATAAAGATGCTGATACTGAAATTTACGTCCCAAAATATCTTCAAACTTGTAAATTTGCATTTGTTCGAGTCATTAATAAACATTCATTACAACAACCATATGAAGGACCTTACAAAATTGTGGAAAAGGACCAAAAATGTTTCAAACTTGAAATAGATAATAATATTAAAACTATTCCTATTGATAGATTAAAACCTGCAATAATTGAAACAACAGACACAAACGACGCCAAGAATTTACATAAAAAGAGAGCGCTTCCCAAGGCAGTGGGTTCTATGTACCGGAGCGACTCGGGATTTTTCCCGACCAAAGACTATCATTTCAGTGTGACCCCATTTAATTTGTTGCGTCCCTCCCACAAATTATCATCCTCCCAGCAGCTCCTTGCAGCAGGACTGCTGCATACTCTCTTACTCCGGGAAGGCATCGAATCCAATCCGGGTCCGTCTCCTGACCCCGGTCCTGAGAAATGGTTTTGCTGCATTGCCGGAAAAGAATCTTTCTAGGACGGTCATACTCTGTTCAGTGTGTCTGGTGCAAGGGATGGTTGCATCGGACAGGTTGTTCTGGGCTTGACCCCAAAACCCGACGTCCACGTAACTTTTATAAATCTGTTGTGGCTCCTTGCTGTTCACGCCCAAAGGCGTCCCGCAGTATACGCCTAAGCGCCCCCACTACCTTCCAGCAGCCCCGCTGCTCAGCAAGCCACAACACGTACCCGCTGCTGCTCGCGCTCCACGGCGCCAACAACTCAAACAGCTGATACCACTCATAACTACTACCTTCGTAGTAGAGCTGGTAGCAATGCTGAGCATCAGCCCCTGCCCCCGTCTTCTTCTCCCCCCCCCCTCTTTTCTGGCAGCAATCGTGCAGGTCAGGGTACCAGACTCTTAGTCCCTACCTCCGTTTGCACCGTCTGCTAGCACAGAATATATAGGTTTGCGACATCCGCCCAATGCAGCTCCTGCCTTGGGTGGTGCCACTTTCCTAGATGTTCTGGTCTCCGCGACGGCAACCCCCCGACGGGTTTCACCGCGCCATGCTGCCAGGTCGCAAACCCAATTCATTCGGGAACCCCAATGCTTGCCCAAGGACGCCCAGTCCCAGGGCCACAACAGCAATTGCGTCCTGGCCTTCCACAACACAGGCGTACTCACCCGTCACTTACCCCCAGAGTGGCGGCGTCTCCCCTTATGTACTTCAGAATTCTGCAGTTAAACTGTAATGGACTAACTGGGAAGATTACGGAGATAGTCGATTTCATGAAGCGGCACAACATCCGCATTGCTGCGATTCAAGCGACTAAACTCACAGCAAGATCTGCATTGCAGACCTGCTCTGGGTATAATGTCCACAGGAAAGACCGCGAGAGCGGAAATGGAGGCGGCCTCGCGTTTATCATACACCACTCTGTGCAATATTATATATTTGATCCTGGCATCGACCGCAGGGACAATGTCTAAGAACGTCAAGGCCTATCTGTCCGGTCAGGCGATGCAAACCTAGAAATCATCAACATCTACATCCCTCCTGCCACCTGTTGCCCCAGTGGATACCGCCCTAATATCAGAGCCTTACTCACTGACAACAATCGCATTATCTTGGACGATTTCAATGCCCATCACGATCTATGGCATTCAAACTTGCGGGCGGACAGTAGGGGTGAGATGTTGGCGGATCAAATAGAAGAAACGACGTTCTGCACAATAAACGGAGACGCCCCCACACGTATGATAGGAAGCTGTCACAGTTCGCCAGATATCTCAATCGTGAGCGCAGAACTCGTAAACTGCGTCAACTGGCAGCCGATGGTAACATTGGCATCCGAACACCTGCCCATATTTATTTCGCTCGAGCGTACCCCCGACTTCATCGTCACCGAAAAACGCACTTTCATAAACTTCAAAAAAGGAAAGTGGGAAGAATATAAATCTTTTACAGACAACCGCTTTGCTGCCCTCCCTATCCCGACTGATGCCCGCCAAGGGGAGCGTGCCTTCCGTAAGGTCATTGAATCCGCCTCGGCACGTTTCATTCCCGCCGGGATAATTCCCGAAATCCGGCACCCCTTCCCGGCGGAGGCCACAAACTTAGCGAGAGAACGTGACCTTATAAGACGGCTTGATCCAGGCAACCCCCAAATAAGGGATATAAACCAACGCATCAGATTGCTTGTGGACGAACACAAGCAGGCGAAATGGGAGGAGCACCTAAGAGGTTGTAACCTCTCTACCGGTGTGGGTAAACTTTGGTCCACCGTAAAGTCCCTATCAAATCCGACTAAGCACAAAGACAAAGTTTCCATCGCCTTTGGCGACAAAGTGCTTTCGGATGCGAAAAAATGCGCGAGCGCTTTCTGCCGACAATATATAATGCATCCGACGGTCGACAAAGATAGACGGAGAGCCAATAGACAGGCACATAAACACAAATTCAGCGCGTCACCAATCACCATCACCGCTAAAGAGGTTGAGGACGCCATTGGTCGCGCTAAACCATCCAAAGCAGTGGGCCCAGACGGCATAGCCATGCCGATGCTTAAAAGCCTAGGGAAAGAGGGTTTCAAATATTTAGCGCATGTCTTCAACCTGTCTTCTTCCACCTTTGTCATGGAGAAATGGAAAATGGCCAAGGTGGTCCCGCTACTAAAGCCTGGGAAACCAGCTAACATAGGTGAGTCGTATCGTCGTCCGATATCTCTCCTATCGCCAGTGGCAAAGACGCTTGAAGCCATTTTGCTCCCTTATTTCCAAGCAAATTTGCAGCTAGCCTCTCATCAGCATGGCTTCAGAAAACTCCATAGCACTACCACCGCGCTAAATGCCATTAGCACCCAGATAAATTGCGGTTTAAATCAATACCCCCACCATAGAACAGTACTCGTAGCGCTAGACCTATCAAAAGCTTTTGATACGGTCAACCATGGCTCGTTGCTGCAAGACCTGGAAGGGTCTACCCTTCCCCCATGTCTTAAAAGGTGGACCGCAAATTATCTGGGTGGTCGGAAGGCATCGGTGCAATTTAGAAACGAAACATCAAAACCAAGGAGAATTAAACAAGGCGTGCCACAGGGTGGTGACCTATCCCCACTTTTGTTTAATTTCTACATATCTAAGCTACCTTCACCACCGGAAGGAGTCACAATCGTTTCCTACGCTCCGGTACCACTGCACAATTAAGGTGCTAGCCCGACCATCCCGGGAACGATTTATGTGGCCACATTAAACCTTCAGGCCATTCCCTCCCTCCCCACTCAGAAGTTCCATGAGGAGCTTGGGGTCGCCAGAGCCTCGTCTGTTAGTGAAACAGGATTCGCCGCGGATAGGTGAGGTTGACAATTGGGTTTGGAGAAGCTATATATTGCGCTGGCAACCTGAAGGTTTGCGCTACACAGCCCCTTGAATCTGGTATTTTAGTCGCCTCTTACGACAGGCATACTTATATATAGGTATATTCTGACCCCCTAACCCGCTGGGGGAAATAGACAGCTAGTAATAAATGATTGTTCGTTGATTTGCCTCTAATTTAAATTGTTAGGTAGGACTAATAATTAATTATGTTATACCCTTACAAAATCTATTCTATTGGGAATAATTTTGATAAATTTGTTTCTTTCATATTTAAGTACTAGTACTACGAGAACAGTATCCAACTTAAGTATTGGCTTAACTCTCGAGTAAATTAAAAAGGAAATTTTTGCTTTTCTAATAATAGGTTATAAATGTAATTACTTCAAATGTTTGCTGGATTCCATTATTAAGTACATCATTACAAAAACAAGTAAAAAAATGGATTGGTCTCGTTTGAGTGTGCGCTGAATGATACGTTACAACTACATATTGTAACGAATTTACAGACATTCCGCTTGTTCCAAATCTTCTACTAATGTTCGTATAGCTAAACTGTTGAATAAATAACTCCACTATTCAATAATGCAAAATGGCCTTTATTAAAGTACTTCACGATAAACACATACCTCGCAACTGATTGATAGCTTGCTTAAATCAAACTGATTCTCGCGCCTGTACTGTTGCTGCTTTTATACTGTGTGATTTCCTTTTTGCATCTTCTAGGCGCTTCCAGAATTTACTTAGTTAATGGTATATAATTATAACTACAGATGCACGTGTGTAGCTCTCATATGCGCGTGTATTTGTGAGCAACACTTCCACAATTATAATTGCATACTTTAGGGAGCATCTCACATAAGATATCTGCACGTGCTTGTGCGTTGCTTCTCCGTTGCGTGTACGTACATATGTGTAGACATGATGATTGAATTATTGCTGAGCATCGCTTAGAGATGACAGTACCCCTTAGTGTTGCTAATATTCCTAACACTGCCCTCCACCTAAATGTGATCGTCCCGATCAGACAAATCTCTCGATCTGAACGCCGCTAGCATCTCCAAATGTACCACTCTTCTAATTCGTGGTTTCCCAATGGTTTGTATGCGGTAGATGGTATCACTGATCTTCTTCACAACTTTGTACGGGCCTTCCCAACTGCACCGAAATTTGGATGAAACACCTTTCCGCCGGTGAGGGTTGTATAACAGGACCAATTCTCCCGCCAAGAAACCTTCCGAATTATTGTTCTCATCGTACCTGCGTTTCATCTTACTACTCATTATTCTGGATCGTTCCCTCGCACTCTGTTGTTTGGCCAATGAACTACTTCGCAGAGCTTGCGCTTGACGGATTGGCTTCGCATAATCAGTATCGTTCCCACGTTTCACAACAGTGGTCCGCCCTGGCTTGAAACTACCCTCGCATTCCTTCTGGGAAATTCTTTCCTTCATTTTCGTGCGTTGGTTTTGTCAATGCCAGTGTTTCTATGTCGTTGTTGTAGCAATGCTTCGCCCCACCTAACAGCCGCGACCGATCACAAATTGTCATCAATATCCTCTAACGGGAGTCCAAGGAAACTTACTGTTTCAATAGGGGTGGACCATAAGGAAAGGGGTGTTAGAGGCGTTGGTTCCACATTACAATTAAAGAGATGGTTGGTGTCATGTGGGGACTCATTGCAATCGGGGCATACATTTTGTATGTCGGGGTTGATTCTGGATAGGTAAGAGTTTAACCTGTTACAGTATCCAGAACGAAGTTGAGCAAGAGTGACACGCGTTTCCCTGGGGAGTATGCGTTCCTCTTCCGCGAGTTTTGGGTACTTTTCTTTAAGTGCTGGATTCACCGGGCAATTCCCGGCATAAAGGTCCGACGCCTGTTTATGGAGTTCACCAAGGACCTGCTTGTGTTTTTTCGCTTCATACGGCTGGGTTCTCAGGTGCCGTATCTCCTCAAAATGCTTACGGTAATGACGCCTTAAGCCCCTAGGCGGTGCTGGTTCATCAATCAGATGTCTGTTGGGATGCTCAGGTTTCTGGGTATTCAACAGGAACTGTTTGATCAGCATCTCATTTCTCTCCCTGATGGGGAGTATTCTCGCCTCATTATGCAGATGGTGTTCTGGGGACATAAGAAGACAGCCCCTGGCGATTCTGATATCAGTATTTTGGCAGGCCTGTAGTTTCTTCCAGTGGGTAATTTTTAGGCTTGGCGACCATGTGGGTGACGCGTAGCACGTAATCGGCTGGCTAATTGCTTTGTATGTAGTCATGAGGGTTTCCTTATCTTTTCCCCAGGTACTGCCAGCGAGGGATTTGAGGATTTTGTTACCGCTCTGAATTCTCGGAACAATTGCGGCTGCGTGCTCACCAAAATTTAGATCCTGATCAAACGTCACACCCAAGTTTTTGGGGTGTAGGACAGTCGGTAGCGTAGTGCCATCGACGTGGATGTTCAAGATGGTCAACAATTGGGACGTCCATGTTGTAAATAAGGTCGCGCAAGATTTAGTCGGTGATAGTGCCAGGTTTCGAGAGATCAGGGAGGTAGCCGTTTATTTTATTGCATAGCACATCGATCTTTGAGCCTGGGCCTGTGGCCATTATTGTGCAGTCATCGGCGTAGGAAACGATTGTAGGGTAGGGTAGGGTAGACCCTTCCCCCATGTCTTAAAAGGTGGACCGCAAATTATCTGGGTGGTCGGAAGGCATCGGTGCAATTTAGAAACGAAACATCAAAACCAAGGAGAATTAAACAAGGCGTGCCACAGGGTGGTGACCTATCCCCACTTTTGTTTAATTTCTACATATCTAAGCTACCTTCACCACCGGAAGGAGTCACAATCGTTTCCTACGCGAATGACTGCACAATAATGGCCACAGGCCCAGGCCCAAAGATCGATGTGCTATGCAATAAAATAAACGGCTACCTCCCTGATCTCTCGAAACCTGGCATTATCACCGACTAAATCTTGCGCGACCTTATTTACACCATGGACGTCCCAATTGTTGACCATCTTGAACATCCACGTCGATGGCACTACGCTACCGACTGTCCTACACCCCAAAATCTTGGGTGTGACGTTTGATCAGGATCTACATTTTGGTGCGCACGCAACCGCAATTGTTCCAAGAATTCAGAGCCGTAATAAAATCCTCAAATCGCTTGCTGGCAGTACCTGGGGAAAAGATAAAGAAACGCTCTTGACCACATACAAAGCAATTAGCCAGCCGATTACGTGCTACGCGTCACCCATATGGTCGCCAAGCCTAAAAACCACCCACTGGAAGAAACTACAGGCCTGCCAAAATACTGCTCTCAGAATCGCCACGGGCTGTCTTCTTATGTCCCCAGAACACCATCTGCATAATGAGGCGAGAATACTCCCCATCAGGGAGAGATGTGAGATGCTGACCAAACAGTTTCTGTTGAATACCCAGAAACCTGGGCATCCCAACAGACATCTGATTGACGAACCAGCACCGCCTAGGGGCCTAAGGAGTCATCTCCGTAAGCATTTTGAGGAAATACGGCACCTGAGAACCCAGCCGTATGAAGCGGAAAAACACAAGCAGGTCCTTGGTGAATTCCATAGACAGGCGTCGGACCTTTATGCCGGGAATTGCCCGGTGAATCCAGCACTTAAAGAAAAGTACCCAAAACTCGCGGAAGAGGAACGCATACTCCCCAGGGAAACGCGTGTCACTGTTGTTGTTGTTGTTGTAGCAATGCTCGCCCCACCTAATAGCCGCGACCGATCACAAATTGTCATCAATATCCTCTAACGGGAGTCCAAGGAAACTTGCCGTTTCAACAGGGGTGGACCATAAGGAAAGGGGTGTTAGAGGCGTTGGTTCCACATTACAATTAAAGAGATGGTTGGTGTCATGTGGGGACACATTGCAAGCAGGGCATACATTTTGTATGTCGGGGTTGATTCTGGATAGGTAAGAGTTTAACCTGTTACAGTATCCAGAACGAAGTTGAGCAACCCAAGGCAGTCGGTTCTATGTACCGGAGCGACTCGGGATTTTTCCCGACCAAGGACTGTCATTTCAGTGTGACCCCATTCAATTTGTTTCGTCCCTCCCACAAATTGTCATCCTCCCAGCAGCTCCTTGCAGCAGGACTGCTACATATTCTCTTACTCCGGGAAGGTATCGAACCCAATCCGGGTCCGTCTCCTCACCCCGGTCCTGAGAAATGGTTTTGCTGCATTTGCCAGAAAAGAATCTTTTTAGGACGGTCATACTCTGTTCAACGCGTGTCACTCTTGCTCAACTTCGTTCTGGATACTGTAACAGGTTAAACTCTTACCTATCCAGAATCAACCCCGACATACAAAATGTATGCCCCGATTGCAATGAGTCCCCACATGACACCAACCATCTCTTTAATTGTACTGTGGAACCAACGCCTCTAACACCCCTTTCCTTATGGTCCACCCCTATTGAAACAGTAAGTTTCCTTGGACTCCCGTTAGAGGATATTGATGACAATTTGTGATCGGTCGCGGCTGTTAGGTGGGGCGAAGCATTGTTACAACAACGACATAGAAACCTGGAAGGGTCCACCCTTCCCCCGTGTCTTAAAAGGTGGACCGCAAATTATGTTGTTGTTGTTGTTGTTGTAGCAATGCTCGCCCCACCTAATAGCCGCGACCGATCACAAATTGTCATCAATATCCTCTTCTAACGGGAGTCCAAGGAAACTTGCCTTTTCAACAGGGGTGGACCATAAGGAAAGGGGTGTTAGAGGCGTTGGTTCCACATTACAATTAAAGAGATGGTTGGTGTCATGTGGGGACACATTGCAAGCGGGGCATACATTTTGTATGTCGGGGTTGATTCTGGATAGGTAAGAATTTAACCTGTTACAGTATCCAGAACGAAGTTGAGCAAGAGTGACACGCGTTTCCCTGGGGAGTATGCGTTCCTCTTCTGCGAGTTCTGGATATTTTTCTTCAAGTACTGGATTCACCGGGCAATTCCCGACATAAAGGTCCGACGCCTGTCTATGGAGTTCACCAAGGACCTGCTTGTGTTTTTTCGCTTCATACGGCTCGGTTCTCAGGTGCCGTATTTCTTAAAAATGCTTTCGGAGATGACTCCTTAGGCCCCTAGGCGGTGCTGGTTCGTCAATCAGATGTCTGTTGGGATGCCCAGGTTTCTGGGTATTCAACAGAAACTGTTTGGTCAGCATCTCATTTCTCTCCCTGATGGGGAGTATTCTCGCCTCATTATGCAGATGGTGTTCTGGGGACATAAGAAGACAGCCCGTGGCGATTCTGAGAGCAGTATTTTGGCAGGCCTGTAGTTTCTTCCAGTGGGTGGTTTTTAGGCTTGGCGACCATATGGGTGACGCGTAGCACGTAATCGGCTGGCTAATTGCTTTGTATGTGGTCAAGAGCGTTTCTTTATCTTTTCCCCAGGTACTGCCAGCAAGGGATTTGAGGATTTTATTACGGCTCTGAATTCTTGGAACAATTGTGGGTTGCGTGCGCACCAAAATGTAGATCCTGATCAAACGTCACACCCAAGATTTTGGGGTGTAGGACAGTCGGTAGCGTAGTGCCATCGACGTGGATGTTCAATATGGTCGACATTTGGGGCGTCCATGTTGTAAATAAGGTCGCGGAAGATTTAGTCGGTGACAATGCCAGGTTTCGCGAGGCGAAAAAACTGGAGAGATCAGGGAGATAGCCGTTTATTTTATTGCATAGCTCATCGATCTCTGGGCCTGGGCCTGTGGCCATTATTGTGCAGTCATCGGCGTAGGAAACGATTGTGACTCCTTCCGGTGGTGAAGGTAGCTTAGATATGTAGAAATTAAACAAAAGCGGGGATAGGACACCACCCTGTGGCACCCCTTGTTTAATTCTCCTTTGTTTTGATGTTTCGTTTCTGAATTGCACCGATGCCTGCCGACCACCCAGATAATTTGCGGTCGCTTCCCAAGGCAGTCGGTTCTATGTACCGGAGCGACTCGGGATTTTTCCCGACCAAGGACTGTCATTTCAGTGTGACCCCATTTAATTTGTTTCGTCCTCCCACAAATTGTCATCCTCCCAGCAGCTCCTTGCAGCAGGACTGCTACATATTCTCTTACTCCGGGAAGGTATCGAACCCAATCCGGGTCCGCCTCCTGACCCCGGTCCTGAGAAATGGTTTTGCTGCATTTGCCAGAAAAGAATCTTTTTAGGACGGTCATACTCTGTTCAGTGTGTCTCGTGCAATGGATGGTTGCATCGGACAGGTTGTTCTGGGCTTGATCCCAAAACACGACGTCCACGTAACTTTTATAAATCTTTTGTGGCTCCTTGCTGCTCACGCCCAAGGGCGTCCCGTAGTCTACGCCTAAGCGTATCCCCACTACCTTCCAGCAGCTTCGCTGCTCAGCAAGCCACAACAAGTACCCGCTGCTGCTCGCGCCCCACGGCGCCAACAACTCAAACAGCTGATACCACTCATAACTACTACCTTCGTAGTAGAGCTGGTAGCAATGCTGAGCATCAGCCCCTCCCCCGTCTTCTTCTCCCCCCCCCTCTTTTCTGGCAGCAATCGTGCATGTCAGGGAAACAGACTCTTAGTCCCTGCCTCCGTTTGCACCGTCTGCCAGCACAGAATATATAGGTTTGCGACATCCGCTCAATGCAGCTCCTGTCTTGGGTGGTGCCACTTTCCTAGATGTTCTGGTCTCCGCGACGGCAACCCCTCGACGGGTTTCATCGCGCCATGTTGCCAGGTCGCAAACCCCGAAACGAACAATCATTTATTACTAGCTGTCTATTTCCCCCAGCGGGTTAGGGGGTCAGAATATACCCGCGGTAAGTATGCCTGTCGTAAGAGGCGACTAAAATACCAGATTCAAGGGGCTGTGTAGCGCAAACCTTCAGGTTGCCAGCGCAATATATAGCTTCTCCAAACCCAATCCGCGGCGAATCCTGTTTCACTAACAGACGAGGCTCGGGCGACCCCAAGCTCCTCATGGAACTTCTGAGTGGGGAGGGAGGGAATGGCCTGAAGGTTTAATATGGCCGCATAAGTCGTTCCCGGGATGGTCGGGCTAGCACCTTAATTGTGCTGTGGTACCGGAGCGTTCCGGATCTGTATCCGGCAAAGGACCATCACATCGATAACACTCCCCACAGCCTTCGGGGAGCAACAACAACAACAGCTAGCTGTGTTTTTCTTTCACGTCTATATACGTTTACGCTTAAGCTTTATATGGACTGCTAAGCGACAAATTTTAAATACACCTCTGAAATTGCTACGCATAAAATTAGTTCTACTAAATTTCAATATGCATTATACTCAGATGTAACTCAAATATGTGTCCATGTTTCACCCTCTGCACTAATTCCATGTATTCTATACGCGTCCCCTATCTATCACAACTGATTCAGCTGTATGTTATACACAGAAATACAACAGAGGGTTATGTCTCCGCTTTTCGGTACACCCTATAGCTGTAGCTAGTTGTTTGACCACTACCGCTAGATGAGTCTCCTAAGCATTATCTAAGCGAGGATAGGCGTTTTTTCACGTGCAAACGAAACGTATAAACGTGTAAAAAAAAAAACACGGTTACTATTAGGAATTTCAGAGAAAATGAATACTTGTCAAAATTATTAGCTCCTAAATTAATGCAATCTTCTACATACTAAAATTAAGAACAAAGTGAAAAAAGGTAATAGTGCAGTTTACGGTACCCACCCAAATTTGGGCCAAATTTTTCGAGTGAGGTATCAAAAGACGTGTATTCACGTCTAGATCAAGAATCCGAAAGCAGAAGTTAACTTTTTTACCTGTTAAAAAGATATTAACGAAAAACCGAAAAAAGACCAGCGGGTCCCTCCGAAACCGGGGGTGGGATCCATAGTATTTTTGCGGGTAATAGTCTAGTTGAGGGGTCGACTGCTAATACGCTACCAAAAATATCGAGTGGTGTCAAACGACGCATCTTGACATCAGTATTAATAATCAGTATTAATAATCCGGATTATTGTTCTCGAGAATAATACGCGTCTTTTGGCACCTCTCTCGATATTTTTGGTAGCGTATTAGCAGTTGACCCCTCAACTAGACTATTACCCAACTTCAACTGCAAATATCTCTGGCCAGAGATAAAATTTTTCTTATCCGCCTTCGGAATATTAGGGGGACTTATGTAACCGTATAAATGCCTTATAGTGTAAACGTATAAATTTATCTAGTGCGTAAACGAGCTGTCAAATTTTGTATGAAAAATCATTTACACAATTTGTATAAATTTACGCGCACATTTCATTGTGTAAACGCGGTAAACTTAAAGGAATGCAACCTTGCAGACATTACAGCAGGCATTTTGGCAGCGATTTGTTTTAGCACCCCCCGAGTTCGAGGTTTACCTTGGTATTAAATGAAAGAGGGAGTATTCCCGATCACAAATATATATATTTTAAAGTGCGCAAACTTATAATTTAAAAGTTATTTGTTGTTATATTTTGCAAATTTCTATACACCTTCTATATGTGTATACGTAGATATATTTTATGACATTACAAATCTGTGTTGCCACATCTTAAAAACGGAACAAGTGCAGAATCGAAAAATAACTTATAAAAATACCTGTCATCTGATATATATATTTAACTTTTCTAGTCTTTATTTATCAAAATTTTAAAAGCTCTTTTTTGCATTCGTGAACGAGCTGATATTACCTTATAACTCTTATGTTTATTGTTATGTTAGCCAATCCATACACAATCCATGCTGCGCCATGCACATTAATTCTGCGTATAACACCTTTCTGCATAGGCGGCCTTCGGCCGCGCTTATAAAAAATAACCCTAGGCTACGCCAGTACGATTGATTTAATGCGCATGATTTAATAAAAACATTTATAAGTAAAAACAATGCAAAAATGAAATGTGAAATATACAAAAATGCAAATTAAGTTTATAGTTGCCAATTTATATAGATATGTATGAGGATTAAGGTCTTGAAAGATGTGTAAATTGTGGTAATAGTCTAGTTGAGGGGTCGACTGCTAATACGCTACCAGAAATATCGAGAGATGTGTCAAACGACGCGTCTTGACATCAGTATTAATAATCCGAAGGCGGAAAATAAAAATTTTAATGCGTTCAAAAGATATTAACGAAAAACCGAAAAAGACCCGCGGGTACCTCCGAAACCGGGGGTCGGATCCATAGTATTTTTGCGCAGAACACCTTTCTGCGTTGGCGGCCTTCGGCCGCGCTTATAAAAAATAACCCTGGGCTACGCCATGCCAAGTCCGGGTGTGTGGTATAACCGTGGCTACCGCCACGGTGATGCACAATTTTTTTTGGGGGTACAAACACAACAACAACCACATGGAAATCGCCAACTTCAACTGCAAATATCTCCGGATATAGATAAAATTTTTCTTTTCCGCCATCGGATTATTGGTCTCGAGATTAATACGCGTCTTTTGACACCTCTCTCGATATTTTTGGTAGCGTATTAGCAGTCGACCCCTCAACTAGACTATTACCTAATTTATATATACATTTGTGATTGGGACAACTCCCTCTTTCATTTAATACCAAGGTAAACCCCGAACTCGGGGGTGCTATTCTAAAATTTTCCCGGCATTTTCATCAGAAATCTCCAACAACAGCAACTAAAGTCGTTTTAGTTTTGATTTTTCACTTAATCTTGGCATTTTTTAATTTGTATAACAATCAAAAAAATTTTGTTTGGCAATAATACAGCTGATAAACAATCAAGTTTATCAAGAGTATTACTAGGTGGGTTTCTATAACCGCGTGTGAAAATTGATATAATTTTACGCCTTATAAGTTTATATGCTTTCAAGAGTCCCCCTATTGTTCGTGAGATTAATACGCCTTTTGATACCTCACTCGAAAATCTTGGTCCAACTTTAGGGTGGGTACCGTAAACTGCACTACTACCGTTTTTTACTGTTATTTTCCGTTATTCTTATACAACTAATTAACCACCTGCTGTAGCTGAAGTTTATAATTTTGTAAATCTTCGGCCATTTCTTGAAATTACGTTCAACACCAATTCAACACAATTGGACTGTAAAGTAGAGCGGCAAAACTATCGATAGTATTTCTCGTACAGCAATCAGTGCAGTCAGAATTTTTATCAGAAAAAAAAGCTAAGGCCCCTTTATGAGACAAATTTCATCTTCGACTGTGGTCAATGGGCACTAATGGAATTTACTGTTATTTTTCGTTATTCGCATACAACTAATTAACCATCTGCTGTAGCTGAAGTTGATAATTTTGTAAATCTTCGGCTATTTCTTGAAATTGCGTTCAACACAAATTCAACACACTTGGACTTTAAAATAGAGCGGCAAAATTATCGATGGTATTTCTCGTGCCCCAATCAGTGCTAACAGAATTTTTGGGTTGGATTTTATATAAGGTGCCACGATTTTCAAACTTTTGTTGATTTGTAGGGGTAGAGGGGGTCCTATAAATCACAAAATTATCATCCGCAGCTCTAGGAAACTCTTAGTTTATGAAATATAAGCTTTTTAATTTCCAAATTTAGCAAACGTAAAAACGTGTAGCCCGATAGACGAAAGCAACTTTTGTGTGCTTTTGTTAATATTGGCTACACATATATGATTCACTGGCGACCACCGTGGTGTGATGGTAGCGTGCTCCGCCTACCACACCGTATGCCCTGGGTTCACACCCCGGGCAAAGCAACATCAACGATTTTAGAAATAAGGTTTTTCAATTAGAAGAAAATTGGTCTAAGCGGGGTGGCCCCTCGGCAGTGTTTGGCAAGCGCTCCGAGTGTATTTCTGCCATGAAAAGCTCTCAGTGAAAACTCATCTGCCTTGCAGATGCCGTTCGGAGTCGGCATAAAACATGTAGGTCCCGTCCGGCCAATTTGTAGGGAAAATCAAGAGGAGCACGACGCAAATTGGAAGAGAAGCTCGGCCTTAGATCTCTTCGGAGGTTATCTTGTGAACTCTCGTGCATTTATAATAAATTTTCCGGTGTTAAATTACCCACCTCCACATGGGGGCAAGGCAAACTGCGAAAAAAAGAAAAGAGAAAGAGAAAAACCCGGGACATATGCTCTAAAAAAGGGCGGAATTATCAGTCTTCTATGGCGAAGACATTTAAATCTTGTGAAGAAATTCGGAACATGGAATCCAGTGAAGAAGATGACTCAATGAGTGCTAGTAGTACAGAGGCCACTTTTTCAGCTGCTGTTATTGCCACCTCTGCTAACGTAAAAAGCAATATGAAATCAAATATGTCAAATACTTTTAGCGATGAAATGGGTGCAGTACGCGGTGTCACGGTTGCTGCGGAGGAGGCCGCTGGTACTTGCTTGGCTTTTGCTGCTCTGACTGAGGAGGCTCCTGCTACCTCTGCAGAGGAAATAAGAAAAAAATTATGAACACGACAAAGAAGGATCCATTTTTCTATAACCAGGTGACATTTATTGTATTGCTTGAAGTGCTACCGGATTCAAACGGTATTAGAAAGAGGATTTTCTCGAATTTATTTCTTATGGCTCTGATTGACGACCTCTCCCTTATAGGATTAAAAGATTTAACAGCAATAAGCAATGGTAGGGCCAAACTAATTTTTGATACAGCAATCAATGGAAATAATTTTATCAAAAATAATGATTTTGAGGCCAAAAACTTGTCGGCAAAAATTCCTAGATCACTCGTACATAAGTATGGTATCATTAGGCGAGTCCCAGTGAAGTACACTGTTGACTTAGTAAACTTTTGACTTCATTATGAAAAGCATTGAAAGTAAATACCTAATTGCGGAAATTAGTAGACTAACTAGGAAAGATGGTGACTCTTATGTTGAAACCACCTCGATAAAGATATCCTTTAAAGGCAACAAAATACCAAAAGAAGTTAAAATATGTAAGTGAATATGTCAAATAGATTATTTTGTACCTGCTGTGAAACAATGTGTGAAATGTGGACTCCTTGGACACATTGCTAGCTTTTGCAGGCCTCCAGTGTGGCAATACCCCACGATGCGATCGGACATGTGGGATTTTAAAATGTATTCTCTGTGGTGCAACAAACCATGATTCGCAAAATAAGTCCTGTCCGGTTAAAACAAAAAGACAAGACATTCAAAAAATAATGACAATTAAAATTTTATCGTTCAAAGAATTTAAAAACAAATTCGGTTCTGAAAACAGTTTTGCCCTCTTAGAGACTGCTGATGATGAGTTCCCTGAAATCAGTAGTCAGGCCATAGCCGAAACAGAAAGGAATACTCAACAGAAAGTGAAAAAAATTCTCACAAAAAAGAAGTATAGCAGTGTAGTCAAGGAAAAAGCAGTTAAACAGCCAAGTCAACCGTACAAATATAAAGCACCAGAGGCGCAGCCTCGATCACTTTCAGCAAGTTTTGTGAATCCACACCGGATTACAGAGCTTGAAAAGATAATCAACGAACTAGTAAAATGTGCGCAAAAACCAAAGATATGTTTGAGCCCCTTATGACTAAATACAATTTACACCAAGATGGTGGTCAGCCTGAAAATTACCCCAAAAATTTTAATGCGGTTCCTCCAACATAAAATCCAAAGTTATAAAGCAAATAAACTTAACGTAGAACATTTTAACAATTTTTGTTCTTAATAATGTAATAATGATAAAAAATTATTGTTAGGCCTTGAGCTCGATTCGAGCCCGCGATCTTAGAACATTTTAACTAATTGTCCTGTTTTGCTGGCTCGAGTCCGTGTTTTATAAATTAAACACAATTGTTTCTTTTTTCAAAAAACCGATATATTTCGATTGCTCTACGGCAATCGTCTTCAAGGTTACAGAGCTAATAAAAACATAATAACAACAATTAACAAATATACATACCAAACATTTAACATATTTACACACTTTTCTTAACACGTTTGCTCTGTGTGACGTGGAGTATGGTACTGCCTTTTACTTAGCAGGTGTTTGTAAATATGAGCGAAATGGTCCACATCACTCTTATAGTTGATTCGTATGTTTGTCGGTACGTTGATAATATGTAACATTTCAAGAGTAAATCGTTTATTATAGTGTTGTTCTTGTTGTAGTATTTTGGTCTCGTCAAAGTTAGGTATGTGGCCGCTAGTTGTATAGTGGGCCATGAGCGCAGTTTTGTGATTATTTAGTTGATGGCATTGTTTTAAATCCGATTTGTGTTGTGATAATCTTGTTTTTAATTTTGACTTGGTTGTACCGACATAAATGTTATTGCAAGTTTCGCCAACATTGCCTTTACAGGGAATTTTGTATACAACGTTGCTTTTGTCCATATTTGATATATTCGATTTGGTTTTATTGAAAATACTTTTTAATGTGTTAGAGGGCTTATGTGCTATTTTTACGTTTTCTTTGTTATAACAGTCAGACTTGGGCAGACGCTCCGACAGTTGTGGTACATAAACCAGCGACTTAAAAATAAATGGTTTCTCGGGGTTTTGAATGTTTTTTGGAAGTTTAGCTTTTTTTATTAATTTTTTAATTGTGTATTTCGGAAAATCGTTATTTCTTAATATTGTGAATATTTCCTTCTTTATTTCATCGTGGTATACTTCGTCCGAGGTGTGCAGCATTCTACGTATACAGCCCATTGCTGTATTAATAATCATAGATTTAGGATGCTTTGAATTAAAATTTATTATTCGACCTGAAGCTGTGGGTTTTTTATACCACTTTAATTTAAGTTGATTTCCACGTCTATTTATTTCGGAGTCCAGATAAGCTAATGTTCCATCATTCTCTATTTCTAAAGTAAATTGTACTCTTATCAAAATTGTTAAGTGTGTCCAGTGTATTTTGTACCTCATTCTCACGTTCTATGGCGAAGAGGTCGTCGACATATTTTGTAAGAAACCTTGGTTTGTAGCGTAATTTTTCAATACTATTATCTAAAAGTTTTTCCATAATAATATCTGCTATAATTGGAGATGTTGGTGCTCCCATAGGCATTCCTTTCAATTGTGTGTATATGGTATCCTTAAACTTGAAATATCTGCTCTCTTGAATGCAAAATTTTAATATTTCCATGAACAGCTGTTTCGGTATCTTGGTATATTATGTAATTATTTCCCATTTTTCTTGTATTGTGTCAAGAGCCAGATGTATAGGTATGCTAGGAAAGAGTGATACGACGTCGAAGGAAATAAGTTTCTCGTCGTCAAATACGTAAGTGTTGTTCACCCTTTCCTTGAACTCCAGTGTATTTCTTACGTTATATGTCGAACTTGCCGTTACGTTTTTTAATATTTCCGCGATATATTTGCAAAGTCCGTACGAGGGCGATCCAATGGCTGAACAGATTGGCCTTAATGGGGTTCCTTCTTTATGGATCTTCGGGAGGCCATAGATTCTGGGTGGCAATGCTGTGGTTGTTGTAAGTTTATTTCTCTCCGTTTTTGTTATTAATTCCATTTTAAATAGTTTTTCTACTAGGCAGTTATTTTTGTTCTGTAGTCGTGATGTTGGATCTTGTCTTTGCACCCTATATGTTGTTAAATCCATTAAAATATCTTCCATTGAAATAAACTTACAACAACCACAGCATTGCCACCCAGAATCTATGGCTTCCCGAAGATCCATAAAGAAGGAACCCATTGGCCATTGGATCGCCCTCGTACGGACTTTGCAAATATATCGCGGAAATATTAAAAAACTTAACGGCAAGTTCGACATATAACGTAAAAAATTGTTACGGTCTGCTGCTACGGTCTACGGCTACGATCCACTTGGGAGCGTGTTCACGCGAACACACCTAGCGATGTGGCGAAAGTGGCGATAAAAAAATATCTTTTGTTTTCATCTTTTGATCTCATGTTTGCTTGAGCGGTTGCGGTAGGTCAGGGATTAGGGCACTTGATTTTTTTTGTTCGCCCTCTTATTTTATTTTATTTTATTTGAATTTGTATCTTTAGGATTTAGATAGTGCATTAGGGTGGCCCTAAAAGTTTAAATTCTATATTTGAGTTCAGACACTTTGTCTATTAGTCATAGGTATATTGTATTGCATTAAATTTGAAATTTATCTACTTCTTCCTGCATTCCCATGAATTTGTAATGTTAGCTAGTAATAAAGTTCAGCATTATATTTGAGCATTTTTTTCTTTGAGTAAATAGAAACATTAGAAATTGATACTAGTTAAGCCTTTTGGAATCCTTGGCAAACTATTTTGTAGTAAACTTTGAGTTCAAAGTTTTGTTGAAATTATTAAACTGGTAGTAGTGTATTAGTTGGTAATTTGGAAACCAAAAATTTTGTAAATAAATTATAAGAATTATCTTTGGATGAAATTTTAATACATTCATTATGCAGGGCTAAAGTTTTAAGTTTGGTGTTGGTGCTGCGCTTGTGCGCGGAAAGGTTAGGTGAAGGTGAGTATTTAGGGAAAATGACTGAGTGACAGGGGACAGACTCATGTCAAGTTTGGGGGCACTGTAAGGAAGTAGGAGTCAGCACAGTGCCCAAGGTGCGGTGCAAGTTGCACTGCAGAGGGAGGCTAGACTCCACCTGACAGGACAGGCCTCCATCTTTTTCCCCTCTTAACTCTGCCCCTCACGTTTATTTCTATTTGTTTCAGCTTTCCCTTCTTTTACAACATATGCAGGTATGAACCCCCTTTTTGTTCATGTGGCTGTGGGTGAGGACGGTGGTGAAATACCCCGCCCAGGACGACGAGCTTGCCTGGGCCCGCAAGCATACCTGCTTGCCGCCGCCCCTCGCCACCCAAACAGTCAGCCACGTAACAGGATCACACCAATCGCGGGTAAATATTTAGCTTTATTGCAAAATGCAGCAATACATAATTCTTTGTAAATTTTTATACGTTTTCGTCGCTTATAAAACAATCAAAGTGTACTTTCTTATTTCGTAGCTCCACCATCAACAGCACCCCCACCACCTCCATTGTACCACCGGTCACCAGCGACAACAAAAAGCAGAGGTCTGCCTCAACGGGCTCTTGCCATACCAGCAGCGATAGTAAAAAGCAGAGGCCCACCCAACGGCCTCTTGCCATACCAGCAGCGACAACAAAACGGTAGAGGCCCACCCTAACGGCCTCTTGGCATACCAGCAGCCACAACAAGAATAACAACTGCGGCTGAGTTCGTTCCAACTCAACAAAAAAAAATACACAAATTTTATTAATATGTAGTTGTAACTATTGTACTAAATGATACGCACACTCAAACGAGACCAATCCATTTTTTTACTTGTTTTGTAATGAGGTACTTAATTATGGAATCCAGCAAATGTTTGAAGTAATTACATTTATAACCTATTATTTTAAAAGCAAAATGTTCATTTTTAATTTACTCGAGAGTTACGCCAATACTTAAGCTGGATAATGTTCTCGTAGTACTAGTATTTAAATATTAAAGAAAAAAATGTATCACGATTATTCCCAATAGAATAGATTTTGTAAGGGTGTAACATAATTAATTATTAGTCCTACCTTTCATTTTAAATTAGATGTAAATCAACGAAAAATTATTTGTTACTATTAGGAATTTCAGAGAAAATGAATACTTGTCAAAATATGTAGCTCCTAAATTAATGCAAACTTCTATATTCTAAAATTAAGAACAAAGTGAAAAAAATACTACACCTTTGAATTTAATAAGAACAAATTATACAAATAAATTAAATAGAGTGTCTGCTGCTACGGTCTACGGCTACGATCCACTTGGGAGCGTGTTCACGCGAACACACCTAGCGATGTGGCGAAAGTGGCGATAAAAAAATATCGAAAACAAGAAAAAGACAGACCTGCCATCACTAGGGAAAAAAAGGCAAGCAGTTTCCGGCTGCATACACACGAAGAAAGATAAAAAAAATTTTGTAAGAAATAAAAATCGAAAAAAATCGCCGAGTTTCCGGCCAGATCGACATCAAAAAAGATGATGGTGGTAAAACGTATTTACCTAGTGTGTTTATAAATGATTATTGGAATCTACAACGTGAACATTTTCCCATCAATGAAACAACGCCAGAATTAGATTTGCATTTAACCTATCAACCATTAGGCATGTTCAAGTGGCAATTGTATGCAGCGCAGCAAATGTAAAAAAATTGGGTGGTAATAAATCTTAACACTACCACCGGCGTAAAGGCCAGCACGAAGCTTTATCGCCACCTGGGTCATTTGGTCACCTCGGACCACAGCGCCAACCGCCACCAACGGTGCCTACTATTACCACGAGCATCACCATCGGTAGTACCTCCCCCAACTCCTTCATAAGCGCAACCAGGAGTGCAACAACCATCAGACGTACCGCCACACCAGTTGCAACGCACGTAGCGGGGCCACGTACATAGGCTTGCGGCCACTAATGGTAACACCAACAACAGGCGGTACCACCGACCCAAATACTAGCCGCATTCTTATTAGCTGCGTTCATACCGGCAATAATACTACTAGCGCATCCTTATTGGCTGCGTCCATCCCGGCTATAACAATACTAGCACAACCCGTATCAGCTACGACCAGACGGGCTACAATAAACCAGCTACAATGACGATCACAGAGCAGCGAGTATAGGCCTGCGGGCATTCCAATTGCGACAACGAACATCAGCGGTTAAAGCGGTGAGTTCGTTCCACTACTGAACTAAAGTTATGTATTTGTAGCCTTAACCCTATCTTTTAAAATTATATTTTTGACTCCGCAACATTATGTAATGTTAATGTACCACCATACTCAAATTTAGGGCTATCACCCTATTGTAGAATCAAAGCAAATGTGAATACGAATGCAATATGCACAATGACCGGAGGAAATGAAAAGTTAAAAAGAAAAGAAGCAATTCTTATTGTACGTTCAAGTCGTTGCATACTGAAAAGAAATTTTAACCAACACAAACAAAGCATATTTTAATGGTCATAGGTGTGCAATTTATACTGCCTGTGAAACAAAGAAAAAGGTGTTTCAGGTATTAAAATTTGCTTTGCGTTGTGGTAGAATTTTACTATTACATTTTTTTTTTTAATTGATGCCATCGTGGCGAATATGATTTTGGAGAGAGCAAAAGTGTTGATATTGTTTCGGTAAGGAATAAAGTTTTGTTGGTAATTCAATTTCAGTTGCATTATCAGTAAAATGCATTAACGCTATATTGAGAGACGCAAATAACAAGTAATGCGGGCTAGCTTGCGTTATCAAAACAAAACTTTTTGTTGTATACATTTTTTGGTGACTGAGTCGAACTAAACCCGAAACAATACCAACCCTGACTGTTACATGTAAAATAGTTAACGTTTCAACTGAACAAGTAAAACAATTTAATTAATTGTACTATAAGTTTAAAGGGTTCATGTTTTACCTGAACAGGTGAATGACTTCGGTAATTTTTCCATGAATCTAAAAGCTTACGTTTTACTTGAGCTTGTGAAACAATATTTTTTGAGGGGTAGGATTTACCCAAAGTTTAGTCCTAGTTGCGTTTATAACTAATTTCTTAGTGCATAGTACATATTACTGTCATTATACTATGTGTAATACCGAAATGATGTTCAGTTAAACTCAAAGTAAGTTTAATACAACAACTATTAATTTTGTAAGGGGGCCCCAATTATCAGAAGTTGTATCCAAACTGTACAGCCCTAAGATAGATTTGTAAAACAAAAAAGAGAAAAGGGCATTTATCCAAATTCTGAAAAAAAAAGATTTTTTTATTACATATATAGTATATTTTTATTTTATTACATATATAGCCTTTTTGATTGCTATAAAGTTTAAAAAAAAAAAAAAAAAATTTTTTTAAGCTTAAATATATTCAAAACCCTTGTAGTAAGAAGTAAGAGAAAAAAAAAGAGAAAGCTATGTTAGTAGTAATAATGAATTTTGAATAAAAGTTGTTAATAATATGGGAATGCGAAGTCGTCGCCAATGATTTAGAAGGCATAGGGTAAACCAGGTAAGGGGCCACCGAAATTTAGGTGCGTCGGTGGCCATGGATTTTGAGGGTGGGCATAGCACCGGGCGTTGCAACACCACCCGCGGCGCCCCTCTATATATTCGGCCTTTTTCCCTTTCTTTTACTTTTCAGCTTTTTTCAGGGTTTTTGATTTTGACAGCTTTCAGTTTTGACAGGCATGATAGGAAATTTTTTCTGTTTATGGCGCAGGAACAGTAAGGTTGGCAAGGACCCGCCCCAGCCGACAATGACTAGCCACTGTGCACCAACACATCATGCCGACCGCCTTCCTTACTGCATCCATCGGAAATGCGTAACCATAACAGATGGCGCCCAACGGGATTTGGTGCCCGAGGCGCTGTCGCGCTGGTCATTTTGGTCAACTTGTGAAGTGATCATCGTCTCCGGTAGCTGAGGGATCCACGCGACTTAACGTCAAGTTATACGGAACTTTTTTTACTTCACCCGATGAGGCAGTGCTGCACGCACTTTATTTTTTTTTGTAGTTGGGGTTTTTATTTTCCCGGAATGTTGTCCGTTAGTCGGCATTGGAAAAATATTTGTCCGCTAACGGGGTTTTAAATTTTTTTTTAAAGTTAATAGTTTTTTTAAATTTTTTTTTCTATGCCGAATTTGTGTTGTTAGAGTGAGTGTGTGTGTGAATTGCAAGGACCCCAGCTCATCCCACGTCTCAGGTGGCAACCCATAGTGCCACCTGGATTGTGACGGGGTGAGCTGGGATTCAGAGTGACACCCCTTCCTGTCCCACCAGACTGGGGAGCGGTTCCGAAACCGCTCCACCCATTGCGGCGGAGGCAGGAGGGGTGTCCAGCGAGAATGGACGGGAGGCCTCAACACCCCCAACCAGTCCCAGGGGCAAGCCCCTGGAGACTGCCCCTGCGTTGCGGCTGGGCGTGTTGAGACCAACCCGTGTGTGCCTGGAGTAACCCTAGTGGCCCCAACCAGTCTCGGAGAGGGGCCTTAAGACCCCCTCGCACTGCGGTTGGGAGCACTATGGACAAGTATGAATGAGTTTATGTAATCTTTTTTTTCGCCGGTAGCCGAGTGCCTTCGGGAAGGGGATGTCAGCATTCCCATTGATTTCACGATATATTTAAATTGCTTAATCGCTTTTCTTTTTCCAGCTTTTGGAAGTTCTTTTTTTTTGCATATAAATTTATATACATAAACCTTTTTTTTGAATCCTTAACTGCCTTACGTGGCAAAAGTTTTTTTTTGACCTACGACTTGACCATTTTTTTTTAATTATGTCGCGCGACCAGTCTTTCGGGCAACCGGGCCGGAACACTCCGTTTGGAAGTGCAGGGAATTATCGGGGAAACCAGAACCGGGGCGGTAGTAATAGGGGGGCTTTCCCCAAGGCTAGGCGTCCCTTGCTGGCGCACACCCCAGTAGGTGGACCATATGTAGATCCCGCGGGGCCGAATATGGGCCCGAACCTGACTGACCCTCGCGAAAAATTGGACAGACCGGGAAGCAACAGTCAATTGAACGCGCCCCTATTAAACGCGCATGATATCTCGGGGCTAATAACCAATGCATCGATCTATGCACCCCAAGGAGCTGGTGCTTTACCACCAAATCAGGAGACGGGAAATTTTGGGGACGCTACAAGTGATCGGGCGAATACCCTAGGAATGCAGGGAGAAGCCACTCGTGGAGGCTCGTGGGTGGACGTGCTACACCAGCTGTTCCAGGCTTCGCAGGAGGAAATGCGGAGAGAGATGGGGTCAATTTGAACCAATATGGACCAGCCCAACGCCGCTCTCGAATCCGCGCAGCAATCAAATCAGCAAAACAGGAACGCAAGTAGGATGGACCGTAACCCATTTCCAACGGGGGTACCGCCAATATACCCTGCTCCGAGCAATATAGTAGTGAAGCCGCAGGAGTGGAACATCTCGTTCGACGGCACTGGGAGCGTAGCCGATTTCCTTTTTAAACTGGCTAGTTCCACTTGTTCCTTTCTGGACGAGCCGATGAGTGGTACTGGCTATTCACCAAACAAAACCCTAACGAGGCATATGCCTGTTTGTGCTACTCAATAAAAAAGAGGATTTAGTACTTCGAAGACTGACCACGAGATCATGATGGAGATCTCCCTGCGCAAGCAGAAAGCAAGTGAGTGTTATGACGTGTTTCACACGGACATAATCTCCTTGAACGCGCGCTTAAGAGAGCCAATGTCGGAGCTTTTACTGATTGACATAATAAAAAGGAACGTCAACAGTAGCCTTAAGCTAATGCTTTTTAATGCGGACGTAAGGACCCTTCATGATCTACGCGATGTAGCACGCAGAGGTGAACAAGTGCTGAAAGAAAGCAAGCTGCTGGGAGCCACTTACCCAGGACGGCATGTAAGCGAAGCACGCGTGACAACCCCGAACATGAGGATGGAAAATGAAGACGGCGAGATGGATCCGCAGATAGAGGCGCTGGAATATCGACGCAACAGAATACCGGACTATTCGGGAATCCTATGCTGGAATTGCCAGGTAATGGGGCACTCCTATATATATTGTGAGGAACCCATAAAAAATCCTTTTTGTTTTAAATGTGGGTATAAGGGTGTATTTACTCCTAAATGCCCTAGGGACCATCGCAGGCAGGGAAACCAGTACCCGAGCGAGAAGGCGGGGGAACCTCGTTCGGCTTCATAGCTTCCACATCAGCCGGTGCTCGAGGCGTCGTCCCGTGCGCTGAACCAGAGGGTGAATCTCTGCATGGAGGTGATACGCTTCCGAGGTGCAGTAGTACCCTGGCAGAAGAGCCCTCAAAAGTGATAATAACTTACCCTGACAGTACGGACAGTTCGAATAGTTCTGAAGCCGAGAGTCAAACGTCTTCATCCGCGATGGGCGAGCCGACTAAAATTCTGCGACGCCGGCATAGGGATGTCGCTTGCCAGACGCAACTTTCACCAAACTTAGAAGAAAGGGAACATAAGTATGAACAAATAAGACATACCATTTTTGAACACTACCCGGTATCGGAAAATATTTTGAAGTGTAGGAAGAGATACCACAGGAGAGTACAGGAGCGTAGACTGCTGCAAGCCACCACGTTAACGCTTACAGAGGACGAAAGGCCTTTAGTAAAGGCTAAAATTAAAGATAGTTTTCTTGTAGGGTTGTTGTACTCGGGAGCCAACGTCTCCATCTTAGGGAAAAAATGGAGTAGAATTCCTAGAGGATAACGGCTTCGAATATCAGCCCTTACACGCGTTCGTATATACCGCGGGCGGCAACAAGCAAAACATTTTAGGCTCAGTATCCCTACCAGTCACCTTCAAAAATATCACAAAGGTTATTCGTTTTTACCTTGTTTCCTCATTGCTCCAAGAAGCATACTTCGGGGTAGATTTTTGGAGAGCATTTGCGTTAGCTCCCGAAATATTCCCAAGCGTAGAGTGTTTGGAAGGTGAGGCCGTGTGTAGAAGTCCACGAAAGTGGGGAAAGCTTCTGACCGCCATTCACCTGGGAATGACCAGAGCGATTCTTTTGCATGCGGTTCAAGCAGCTCACTACTGCCGGTCGCTTGCGGCCAAGTATCCTCTGGGTAGCCGCTAAACACCCGTTTAGCGGTGAGCTAATGTGAGAAGGCGACAACCTGGCTAGGCCACTCTGACATAATCGGTTTAAGGGCTAGCCGGAGGGAGATTTCATCGGCAGCGTCTGTACACCTCTAGGTGCGGCTGCAAGCGGGCGTCTGTCTTGGAGCAAGCGGCTCGCTATATAAACGTGCCAAGTAATATTTTCACCCCCGCTGAGCGGGTTGTGCGCTGGGCTTGGAACCCGCCACGTAAAACCATACTCCAATGAAATATAACAACAAGCCTCGGATAAATACACTCTCTATTGATGACGACCATGGCAAACATTTGAAGGACAATGAATTGAGGGCATGCACCTGGAACGTCCGCTCCCTGAATGGGATTGGTGCAGATGCCCGGCTGGTTGATGTCCTCGTCAAAGCAAAATCTAACATCACCGCCATCCAAGAAATGCGTTGGACGAAGCAAGGAAGAAAGAAGATCAAAAATTGTGACATATACTGGAGTGGCCATGCGAATAAGCGCAGTTTCGGCGTCGGATTCGTGGTGGGAGAGAGACTTCGTCGCCAAGTGCTGGCGTTCACGCCTGTGGACGAGCGTCTCGCCGCTATTCGAATAAAAGCAAAATTTTTTAATACATCATTCATCTGCGCCCATGCGCCGACAGAGGAGAAAGACGATGAGGTGAAAGACACTTTTTATGAACAATTAGAACGCACATACGAGCGCTGCCCCCGTCATGATATAAAAGTCGTGCTTGGCGACTTTAACGCCAGGGTGGGCAAAGAAGGTGTTTTTGGCCCTACAGTCGGAAAGTTCAGCCTACACAATGAAACTTTTCCTAACGGACTGAGGCTGATTGACTTTGCCGGTGCTCGAAACATGGTCATATCAAGCACGAGGTTCATGCATAAAAAGATACATCAAGCTACATGGCTGTCTCCTGATCGAAATACTCGCAATCAGATCGATCACGTTGTGATAGACGGACGGCAGGCCTCCAGTGTTTTAGATGTGCGAACGATCCGAGGACCTAACATCGATTCGGACCATTATCTCGTTGCAGCCAAGATACGCACCCGCCTCAACGCGGCTAAAAACAAGGAACAAAAAACACAAGGAAAGCTAGACGTCGAAAAGCTTCAATCACAACAGACTGCCAATGATTTCGCAACTCGACTCTCACACCTGCTCTCTGAGGGCACAACTCATCCTGAAGGAATACATGAGCAGTGGGAGCATATCTCCAAAGCACTTCATACTGCCGCCGAGGAAAAAATTGGTTACCGGCGGCCACGAAAAAACAACTGGTATGATGAAGAATGCCGCGTTGCAACCGAAAGAAAAGACGCTGCCTACAGGGCTACGTTAAAAGCGAGCGCGACAAGAGGAGTGTGTGAACGCTATCGTGAGTTGAAAAGGGAAGCGAGACGCCTTTTCAGGAAGAAAAAAGCAAAAGCAGAAAGGCGTGAGTGCGAGGAGCTTGAGCTGCTAGCCACCAGGAATAACGCCCGAAAATTCTACCAAAAAATACGGCGACAGACGGAAGGTTTTAAGACCGGGGCAAACTCCTGTAGGAATGAAAACGGCGACCTTGTAACTGATGTCCAGAGAGTGCTTAGATTATGGAGGGAACACTTCTCTGCTCTCCTAAATGGAGGCAGCAATTCACCGCGCAGAGATGAAGAACCCAATCCCGCAATCGATGATGATGGAATATATGTCCCCCCGCCCGATTATGACGAAGTTAGAATAGCAATAACCAGATTGAAAAACAACAAGGCCGTGGGCGCTGATGGATTGCCTGCGGAGCTATTCAAGTTCGGGGGCGAGGAGTTGGTAAGGCGCATGCAGCAGCTTCTTAGCAAAATATGGGCGGACGAAAGCATGCCCGACGGTTGGAATCTAAGTGTTTTTTGCCCAGTCCACAAGAAGGGGGATACTGCAAAATGCACCAACTATCGTGGAATCAGCCTTCTTAATATCGCATATAAGGTCCTTTCAAGTGTATTGTGCGAAAGATTGAAGCCCACCGTGAACCGGCTGATTGGACCTTATCAGTGCGGCTTCAGACCTGGTAAATCTACCATCGACCAGATTTTCACAATGCGCCAAATCTTGGAAAAAAACCCGTGAAAAGAGAATCGACACACATCACCTCTTCGTCGACTTTAAAGCCGCCTTCGACAGCACGAAAAGGTGCTGCCTATATGCCGCTATGTCCGAATTTGGTTTCCCCGCAAAACTTATACGGCTGTGCAAAATGACGTTGAGCAACACCATCAGCTCAGTCAGAATTGGGAAGGACCTCTCCGAGCCGTTCGAAACTAAACGAGGTTTCAGACAGGGTGACCGTCTATCGTGCGATTTCTTTAATTTGATGCTGGAGAAAATTATACTAGCTGCAGAACTTAACCGCACTGGAACAATATACTATAAAATCGTGCAATTACTGGCATATGCTGATGACATTGATATCATCGGCTTAAACACCCGCGCTGTTAGTTCTGCTTACTCCAAGCTGGAAAAAGAAGCGGTAAAGATGGGTTTGATGGTGAATGAGGGCAAAACGAAGTACCTGCTGTCATCGAGCAAAGAGTCAGCGCATATGCGCCTTGGCAACCACGCTACTGTTGGCAGCCATAATTTCGAAATAGTAAAAGACTTCGTTTATTTGGGAACCAGCATCAACACTAGCAACAACATCAGCACTGAAATCCAGCGAAGAATCAATCTTGCCAATAAATGCTACTTTGGACTAGGTACGCAATTGAAAAGTAAAGTCCTCTCTCGGCGAACGAAAATCATACTCTACAAGTCACTTATCGTACCCGTCCTGCTATATGGGGCAGAAGCATGGACCATGACAACAGCAGATGAAGCGGCTTTGGGAGTGTTCGAGAGAAAAGTTCTTCGAAAGATTTATGGACCTCTACGCGTTGGCGATGGCGAGTACCGAAGAAGATTTAATGATGAGCTGTACGAGCTATACACAGATATCAACATAGTCCAGCGAATTAAAACGCAGCGGCTGCGCTGGCTAGGCCATGTTATGCGAATGAATGATGATGCTCCGGCCAAGAAAGTGTTTCTATCGGAACCCGCCTATGGAAGCAGAGGTAGAGGGCGGCCCCCACTCCGTTGGAAGGACCAGGTGGAAAACGATTTAAACTCCCTTGGTGTGACCAATTGGCGCCGGTTGGCGGAGCGAAGGAGCGACTGGCGCGCCTTGTTGGACGGCCATAACCGTTTAGACGGTTAAGCGCCAATTAAGTAAGTAAGTAAGTAGAGTGTTTAGAGATTAGGCTTGAAAAGGAAGAGGAACTTAACCTCCATGAATTGTCACCAAACCGGAAATTAGAATTACAAAAGGTCATCGAGACGTTTCCTTCGTACGAGAAATTAGGCCTAGGGCAAACCAAATTAGTGGAGCATCACATCGACACCGGTGATGCTGTACCTATAAAAAGCAAACATTTCCCTCTTTCGCCACCGAGGCAAGCCGAAGCTTATAGAGAACTAGACAGGTTACTCGAATTAGGAGTTATAGAAGAATCCAACTCCCCGTGGTGTAGTCCTGTGGTACTGGTCCGGAAACCAGGAAAAGTTAGGCTGTGCATAGATTCGAGGAAGGTCAACGCGGTGACTAAGAAGGACTCATACCCCCTGCCTCATATCAACGGCTTATTGAGCAGACTGAAAGATACGCATTTTATTAGTGGCATTGATCTGAAGGACGCGTTCTTCCAGATCAAAGTGACAGAGTCCTCTAAGGAAAAAACAGCATTCGCAGTTCCGGGGAGGCCTCTGTACCACTTCAAAGTAATGCCATTTGGTCTGTGCAATTGACCGCAGACTATGAGTAGGCTGATGGACAAGGCAATCCCTTCGCGTCTGCGAGAGAACGTCTTTGTCTACCTGGACGATCTGATGGTATGTAGCACTAATTTTGAGGATCACCTGAAATTGCTAGCGGAATTGGCCCAATGTTTGAGAGACGCAGGGCTGACAATAAACGTGGAAAAAAGTAAATTTTGTCAGAAGGAAATACGCTACTTAGGATAATTGATAGGCAGCGGGTGTCTGAAAGTGGATCCGGGAAAAGTAGAAGCAATGCAAAACTTCCCGATCCCTAAATCCCCTCGGCAAGTGCGTAGGTTTGTGAGCATGGCGAATTGGTACAGGGCGTTTATTACCAATTTTGCTGACTTGGCAGGTCCCTTGAATGACTGTCTACGTAAGTCAGCAGGCCCGTTCAAGCTTACCTCTGAAGCTATAGAGGCCTTCGAAAAGCTAAAAGTAGCTTTGAGTTCCTCCCCTGTTTTGGCCCAACCAGACTTTTCAAGGGAATTCGTAATACAATGCGACGCTTCCAAAATAGGTGTTGGCGGAGTGTTGTTCCAGGTCGATGATGAGGGCGCTGAACATCCAATCGCATTCGTGTCGAAAAAGCTGAATAATGCTCAACGCAATTATACAGTAACCGATCTGGAATATCTTGCAGCCATAATCAGCGTGAAGCGTTTCCGACCCTATGTCGAAGGATTACCTTTTCGGATTATTACGGACCACTCCAGTCTCAAGTGGTTGATGACACAAAAAAACTTGAGCGGGAGGTTGGCGAGATGGTCACTCTTACTGCAAAGATACGACTTTAGAATGGAACATCGTAAGGGCACACTGAATGTAGTACCAGACGCGCTGTCGCGTTTTGATGCCGATGAGTTGTCTTTCACTACCACACCCGGAGAAATAGATTTAGTCTCTCCCGAATTTAGCAGCAACGAATATTTAGGCTTAATTCGGACCGTCACCGAAAACGAGGAATCACTTCCGGATTTACGAATGGTGGACGGTGTAATTTTCAAAAGAGTTAAGTTTCGTAAGGGGATGGAAGGGGAAGAAGACTCGCTGTGGCGTTTATGGTTGTCAAAAGGGTTGACTGAGGAAGCAGTGAGATTAGCACATGACGCTAACCGTTACCATGGCGGATGGCAGAAAACCTTAGAACGTGTTAGGCAGAAGTACTTCTGGCCGCAGCAGGCTAAGGACGTCAGGGACTACGTCCAGCGTTGTGACACCTGCAAAACGGTAAAAGCCACCAATCAGCCGTCGAGACCACCTATAGGGAGTACCTTTGAATCCGAAAGGCCATTTCAGCGGTTATATTGCGACTTTCTAGGGCCGTATCCAAGATCTAAGCGGCGTAGTCAATTTCTTTTTATAGTATTAGACCATCTTTCAAAATACGTTTGGCTAAAGCCCATGCAAAGAGCCACCACTGTTAACGTTATAAATTACTTCGCCTCTGAAATTTTTCCGACTGTAGGGGTTCCTGAATTTATCCATAGTGGCAATGGTAAACAGTTTATCTCGAAGGAAATGAACCAATTTTTAGTAAATTACGGGGTGACGCACGTGAGGACGGGGCTATATTCTCCCCAAGCGAACGCATCCGAACGCGTCAATAGAGAAATTGTTTCTAAGATTAGGATTTTCCTGAAGGACAAGCCTGACCACACCGATTGGGATAAGCATATACCCGAAATTTTATCAGTTTTGAGAAGTGATTTTCATACGGCGATTCAGTGTTCTCCATACTTTGCATTATATGGCCAAAATATGGTCCAGCATGCCGCAACGTACAAAATTTTAGCGAAGCTCGGCAGCCTTCGGGAAGACCAAGTTACGATAGTAAGCAGAACTGACAAGTTGACTAATATTCGTGAGCAAATCCGAAAAAATTTAGGTCAGGCTAAGGATAGGGGAGTAACCACCTATAACAAGCGCTCTAGGCAAGTCAACTACAAGGAAGGTCAGGAAGTTTTCCGAAGAAACTTTGCCTTAAGTAACTTTAAACAGGGTATTAACGCCAAATTCCTGCCGAAATACCTTAAGTGTCGTGTGCTCCGAAAAATAAGCAATGCATTGTATGATCTCGAGGACCTAAACGGGAAATTGATAGGTCGCTTCCATGCTTCGGACATTCGTCCGCAATGAACCAACAAGGGCGTTTCTTTTGCTAAATTACAATTTGATCTTTTTTTTTTATATATCTACCAATCGGACTTTTTTTGTCTGGGCGTTTTGGCGGTCGGGGACATCTCGCCCAGTATTCTCCCCGAGCACTGACCTTATAGGATGTTCACGCGCGTACTCACCGAGGACCGTGAACACCCTGGCAGTCCACACTTAGGTCGGACTAGCCTTTCGGAGTTTTGACGAGTTCTCCATAACAAATGTCTAATTGCCGCAAAGCCCTTTTAAACTAGCAAACAGAATTAATTCCCAACTTGACTTAGTTTTTTTTTGATGGACCTATGTTGCCCGGCTAGCTTCGTAGTAGGACTTTGAGACTCTTATCTCAGGGGTGAGTCGTGCCCCACGTTGTTTGTCGTCGGAGATCCCTGGCAGTGGCTTCCCACAGATGATCCGGTTTCCTGTTCGCTTCATCGTCAGGTCTCCAAAGCGAAGCAGGTTTGTTACGGTCTGCTGCTACGGTCTACGGCTACGATCCACTTGGGAGCGTGTTCACGCGAACACACCTAGCGATGTGGCGAAAGTGGCGATAAAAAAATATCGAAAACAAGAAAAAGACAGACCTGCCATCACTATTTATTTTTTAGTTTCCGGCTGCATACACACGAAGAAAGATAAAAAAATTTTGGTAAGAAATAAAAATCGAAAAAAATCGCCGAGTTTCCGGCCAGATCGACATCAAAAAAGATGATGGTGGTAAAACGTATTTACCTAGTGTGTTTTTAAATGATCATTGGAACCTACAACGTGAACATTTTCCCATCAATGAAACAACGCCAGAATTAGATTTGCATTTAACCTATCAACCATTAGGCATGTTCAAGTGGCAATTGTATGCAGCGCAGCAAATGTAAAAAAATTGGGTGGTAATAAATCTTAACCTAGTGAGGACACTACCACCGGCGTAAAGGCCAGCACGAAGCTTTATCGCCACCTGGGTCATTTGGTCACCTCGGACCACAGCGCCAACCGCCACCAACGGTGCCTACTATTACCACGGGCATCACCATCGGTAGTACCTCCCCCAACTCCTTCATAAGCGCAACCACGAGCGCAACAACCATCAGACGTACCACCACACCAGTTGCAACGCACGTAGCGGGGCCACGTACATAGGCTTGCGGCCACTAATGGTAACACCAACAACAGGCGGTACCACCGACCCAAATACTAGCCGCATTCTTATTAGCTGCGTTCATACCGGGAATAATACTACTAGCGCCTCCTTATTGGCTGCGTCCATCCTGGCTATAACAATACTAGCACAACCCGTATCAGCTACGACCAGACGGGCTACAATAAACCAGCTACAATGACGATCACAGGGCAGCGAGTATAGGCCTGCGGGCATTCCAATTGCGACAACGAACATCAGCGGTTAAAGCGGTGAGTTCGTTCCACTACTGAACTAAAGTTATGTATTTGTAGCCTTAACCCTAACTTTTAAAATTATATTTTTGACTCCGCAATATTATGTAACGCTAATGTACCACCATACTCAAATTTAGGGCTATCACCCTATTGTAGAATCAAAGCAAATGTGAATACGAATGCAATATGCACAATGACCGGAGGAAATGAAAAGTTAAAAAGAAAAGAAGCAATTCTTATTGTACGTTCAGTCGTTGCATACTGAAAAGAAATTTTAACCAACACAAACAAAGCATATTTTAATGGTCATAGGTGTGCAATTTATACTGCCTGTGAAACAAAGAAAAAGGTGTTTCAGGTATTAAAATTTGCTTTGCGTTGTGGTAGAATTTTACTATTACATGTTTTTTTTAATTGGTGCCATCGTGGCTAATATGATTTTGGAGTGAGCAAAAGTGTTGATATTGTTTCGGTAAGGAATAAAGTTTTGTTGGTAATTCAAGTTCAGTTGCATTATCAGTAAAATGCATTAACGCTATATTGAGAGACGCAAATAACAAGTAATGCGGGTTAGCTTGCGTTATCAAAACAAAACTTTTTGTTGTATACATTTTTTGGTGACTGAGTCGAACTAAACCCGAAACAATACCAACCCTGACTGTTACATGTAAAATAGTTAACGTTTCAACTGAACAAGTAAAACAATTTCATTAATTGTACTATAAGTTTAAAGGGTTCATGTTTTACCTGAACAGGTGAATGACTTCGGTAATTTTTCCATGAATCTAAAAGCTTACATTTTACTTGAGCTTGTGAAACAATATTTTTTGAGGGGTAGGATTTACCCCAAGTTTAGTCCTAGTTGCGTTTATAACTAATTTCTTAGTGCATAGTACATATTACTGTCATTATACTATGTGTAATACCGAAATGATGTTCAGTTAAACTCAAAGTAAGTTTAATACAACAACTATTAATTTTGTAAGGGGGCCCCAATTATCAGAAGTTGTATCCAAACTGTACAGCCCTAAGATAGATTTGTAAAACAAAAAAAGAGAACAGGGCATTTATCCAAATTTCTGAAAAAAAAAAGATTTTTTTATTACATATATAGTATATTTTTATTTTATTACATATATAGCCTTTTTGATTGCTATAAAGTTTAAAAAAAAAAAAAAAAAAATTTTTTTAAGCTTAAATATATTCAAAACCCTTGTAGTAAGAAGTAAGAGAAAAAAAAGAAGAGAAAGCTATGTTAGTAGTAATAATGAATTTTGAATAAAAGTTGTTAATAATATGGGAATGCTGGCGTCGCCAATGATTTAGAAGGCATAGGGTAAACCAGGTAAGGGGCCACCGAAATTTAGGTGCGTCGGTGGCCATGGATTTTGAGGGTGGGCATAGCACCGGGCGTCGCAACACCACCCGCGGCGCCCCTCTATATATTCGGTCTTTTTCCCTTTCTTTTACTTTTCAGCTTTTTTCAGGGTTTTTGATTTTGACAGCTTTCAGTTTTGATAGGCATGATAGGAACTTTTTTCTGTTTATGGCGCAGGAACAGTAAGGTTGGCAAGGACCCGCCCCAGCCGACAATGACTAGCCACTGTGCACCAACACATCATGCCGACCGCCTTCCTTACTGCTTCCATCGGAAATGCGTAACCATAACAGATGGCGCCCAACGGGATTTGGTGCCCGAGGCGCTGTCGCGCTGGTCATTTTGGTCAACTTGTGAAGTGATCATCGTCTCCGGTAGCTGAGGGATCCACGCGACTTAACGTCAAGTTATACGGAACTTTTTTTATTTCACCCGATGAGGCAGTGCTGCACGCACTTTATTTTTTTTTGTAGTTGGGGTTTTTATTTTCCCGGAATGTTGTCCGTTAGTCGGCATTGGAAAAATATTTGTCCGCTAACGGGGTTTTAAATTTTTTTTTAAAGTTAATAGTTTTTTTTTTCTATGCCGAATTTGTGTTGTTAGAGTGAGTGTGTGTGTGAATTGCAAGGACCCCAGCTCATCCCACGTCTAAGGTGGCAACCCATAGTGCCACCTGGATTGTGACGGGGTGAGCTGGGATTCAGAGTGACACCCCTTCCTGTCCCACCAGACTGGGGAGCGGTTCCGAAACCGCTCCACCCATTGCGGCGGAGGCAGGAGGGGTGTCCAGCGAGAATGGATGGGAGGCCTCAACACCCCCAACCATCCCAGGGGCAAGTCCCTGGAGACTGCCCCTGCGTTGCGGCTGGGCGTGTTGAGACCAACCCGTGTGTGCCTGGAGTGACCCTAGTGGCCCCAACCAGTCTCGGAGGGGGGCCTTAAGACCCCCTCGCACTGCGGTTGGGAGCACTAGGGACAAGTATGAATGAGTTTATGTAATCTTTTTTTTTCGCCGGTAGCCGAGTGCCTTCGGGAAGGGGATGTCAGCATTCCCATTGATTTCACGATATATTTAAATTGCTTAATCGCTTTTCTTTTTCCAGCTTTTGGAAGTTCTTTTTTTTTGCATATAAATTTATATACATAAACCTTTTTTTTTAATCCTTAACTGCCTTACGTGGCAAAAGTTTTTTTTTGACCTACGACTTGACCATTTTTTTTTAATTATGTCGCGCGACCAGTCTTTCGGGCAACCGGGCCGGAACACTCCGTTTGGAAGTGCAGGGAATTATCGGGGAAACCAGAACCGGGGCGGTAGTAATAGGGGGGCTTTCCCCAAGGCTAGGCGTCCCTTGGTGGTGCATACCCCAGTAGGTGGACCATATGTAGATCCCGCGGGGCCGAATATGGGCCCGAACCTGACTGACCCTCGCGAAAAATTGGACAGACCGGGAAGCAACAGTCAATTGAACGCGCCCCTATTAAACGCGCATGATATCTCGGGGCTAATAACCAATGCATCGATCTATGCACCCAAAGGAGCTGGTGCTTTACCACCAAATCAGGAGACGGGAAATTTTGGGGACGCTACAAGTGATCGGGCGAATACCCTAGGAATGCAGGGAGAAGCCACTCGTGGAGGCTCGTGTGTTGACGTGCTACACCAGCTGTTACAGGCTTCGCGGGAGGAAATGCGGAGAGATATGGGGTCAATTAGAACCAATATGGACCAGCCCAACGCCGCTCTCGAATCCGCGCAGCAATCAAATCAGCAAAACAGGAACGCAAGTAGGATGGACCGTAACCCATTTCCAACGGGGGTACCGCCAATATACCCTGCTCCGAGCAATATAGTAGTGAAGCCGCAGGAGTGGAAAATCTCGTTCGACGGCACTGGGAGCGTAGCCGATTTCCTTTTTAAACTGAACATCTTGTGTGGGTGCACACAATGCACGGACGAACAAATAATGGTTAGTTTCCACTTGTTCCTTTCTGGACGAGCCGATGAGTGGTACTGGCTATTCACCAAACAAAACCCTAACGCGGCATATGCCTGTTTGTGCTACTCAATAAAAAGAGAATTTAGTACTTCGAAGACTGACCACGAGATCATGATGGAGATCTCCCTGCGCAAGCAGAAAGCAATTGAGTGTTATGACGTGTTTCACACGGACATAATCTCCTTGAACGCGCTTTTACTGATTGACATAATAAAAAGGAACGTCAACAGTAGCCTTAAGCTAATGCTTTTTAATGCGGACGTAAGGACCCTTCATGATCTACGCGATATAGCACGCAGAGGTGAACAAGTGCTGAAAGAAAGCAAGCTGCTGGGAGCCACTTACCCAGGACGGCATGTAAGCGAAGCACGCGTGACAACCCCGAACATGAGGATGGAAAACGAAGACGGCGAGATGGATCCGCAGATAGAGGCGCTGGAATATCGACGCAACAGAAGACCGGACTATTCGGGAATCCAATGCTGGAATTGCCAGGGAATGGGGCACTCCTATATATATTGTGAGGAACCCATAAAAAATCCCTTTTGTTTTAAAAGTGGGTATAAGGGTGTATTTACTCCTAAATGCCCTAGGGACCATCGCAGGCAGGGAAACCAGTACCCGAGCGAGAAGGCGGGGGAACCTCGTTCGGCTTCATAGCTCCCACATCAGCCAGTGCTCGAGGCGTCGTCCCGTGCGCTGAACCAGAGGGTGAATCTCTGCATGGAGGTGATACGCTTCCGAGGTGCAGTAGTACCCTGGCAGAAGAGCCCTCAAAAGTGATAATAACTTACCCTGACAGTACGGACAGTTCGAATAGTTCTGAAGCCGAGAGTCAAACGTCTTCATCCGCGATGGGCGAGCCGACTAAAATTCTGCGACGCCGGCATAGGGATGTCGCTTGCCAGACGCAACTTTCACCAAACCTAGAAGAAAGGGAACATAAGTATGAACAAATAAGACATACCATTTTTGAACACTACCCGGTATCGGAAAATATTTTGAAGTGTAGAAAGAGATACCACAGGAGAGTACAGGAGCGTAGACTGCTGCAAGCCACCACGTTAACGCTTACAGAGGACGAAAGGCCTTTAGTAAAGGCTAAAATTAAAGATAGTTTTCTTGTAGGGTTGTTGGACTCGAGAGCCAACGTCTCCATCTTAGGGAAAAAATGGAGTAGAATTCCTAGAGGATAACGGCTTCGAATATCAGCCCTTACACGCGTTCGTATATACCGCGGGCGGCAACAAGCAAAAAATTTTAGGCCCAGTATCCCTACCAGTCACCTTCAAAAATATCACAAAGGTTATTCGTTTTTACCTTGTTCCCTCATTGCTCCAAGAAGCATACTTCGGGGTAGATTTTTGGAGAGCATTTGCGTTAGCTCCCGAAATATTCCCAAGCGTAGAGTGTTTAGAGATTAGGCTTGAAAAGGAAGAGGAACTTAACCTCCATGAATTGTCACCAGACCGGAAATTAGAATTACAAAAGGTCATCGAGACGTTTCCTTCATACGAGAAATTAGGCCTAGGGCTAACCAAATTAGTGGAGCATCACATCGACACCGGTGATGCTGTACCTATAAAAAGCAAACATTTCCCTCTTTCGCCATCGAGGCAAGCCGAAGCTTTTAGAGAACTAGACAGGTTACTCGAATTAGGAGTTATAGAAGAATCCAACTCCCCGTGGTGTAGTCCTGTAGTACTGGTCCGGAAACCAGGTAAAGTTAGGCTGTGCATAGATTCCAGGAAGGTCAACGCGGTGACTAAGAAAGACTCGTACCCCCTGCCTCATATCAACGGCTTATTGAGCAGACTAAAGGATACGCATTTTATTAGTGGCATTGATCTGAAGGACGCGTTCTTCCAGATCAAATTGACAGAGTCCTCTAAGGAAAAAACAGCATTCGCAGTTCCGGGGAGGCCTCTGTACCACTTCAAGGTGATGCCATTTGGTCTGTGCAATGGACCGCAGACTATGAGTAGGCTGATGGACAAGGCAATCCCTTCGCGTCTGCGAGAGAATGTCTTCGTCTACCTAGATGATCTAATGGTGTGTAGTACAAATTTTGAAGACAATAAACGTCGAGAAAAGTAAATTTTGCCAGAAAGAAATACGCTATTTAGGGTACCTGATAGGCAGCGGGTGTTTGAAAGTGGATCCGGGAAAAATAGAAGCAATGCAAAACTTCCCGATCCCTAAATCCCCTCGGCAAGTGCGTAGGTTTGTGGGCATGGCGAATTGGTACCGAGCGTTTATTACCAATTTTGCTGACTTGGCAGGTCCCTTGACTGACCGTCTCCGCAAGTCAGCAGGCCCGTTTAAGCTTACTCCTGAAGCTATAGAGGCATTCGAAAAACTAAAAGTAGCCTTGAGTTCGGCGCCTGTCTTGGCCCAACCAGACTTTTCCAAAGAATTCGTAATACAATGCGACGCTTCCAAAATAGGTGTTGGCGGAGTGTTGTTCCAGGTCGATGATGAGGGCGCTGAGCATCCAATCGCGTTCGTGTCGAAAAAGCTGAATAATTCTCAACGCAATTATACAGTAACCGAGCTGGAATGTCTTGCAGCCATAATCAGCGTAAAGCGTTTCCGACCCTATGTCGAAGGATTACCTTTTCGGATTATTACGGACCACTCCAATCTCAAGTGGTTGATGACACAAAAAGACTTGAGCGGGAGGTTGGCGAGATGGTCACTCTTACTGCAAAGATACGATTTTAGAATGGAACATCGTAAGGGCACCCTGAATGTAGTACCAGACGCGCTGTCGCGCTTTGATGCGGATGAGTTGTCTTTCACTACCACACCCGGAGAAATAGATTTAGTCTCTCCCGAATTTAGCAGCAACGAATATTTAGACTTAATTCGGACCGTCACCGAAAACGAGGAATCACTTCCAGATTTACGAGTTGTGGACGGTGTAGTTTTCAAAAGAGTTAAATTTCGTAAGGGGGTGGAAGGTGAAGAAGACTCGCTGTGGCGTTTATGGTTGCCAAAAGGGTTGACTAAGGAAGCAGTGAGATTAGCACATGACGCTAACCGGAGTTACCATGGCGGATGGCAGAAAACCTTAGAACGTGTCAGGCAGAAGTACTTCTGGCCGCAGCAGGCTAAGGACGTCAGGGACTACGTCCAGCGTTGTGACACAACAAAACGGTAAAACCCACCAATCAGCAGTCGAGACCACCTATAGGGAGTACCTTTGAATCCGAAAGGCCATTTCAGCGGTTGTATTGCGACTTTCTAGGGCCGTATCCAAGATCTAAGCGGCGTAATCAATTTATTTTTATAGTATTAGACCATCTTTCAAAATACGTTTGGATAAAGCCCATGCAAAGAGCCACCACTGTTAACGTTATAAATTACTTCGCCTCCGAAATTTTTCTGACTGTAGGGGTTCCTGAATTTATCCATAGTGACAATGGTAAACAGTTTACCTCGAAGGAAATGAACCAATTTTTAGTAAATTACGGGGTGACGCACGTGAGGACGGGGCTATATTCTCCCCAAGCGAACGCATCTGAACGCGTCAATAGAGAAATTGTTTCTAAGATTAGGATTTTCCTGAAGGATAAGCCTGACCACACCGATTGGGATAAGCATATACCCGAAATTTTATCAGTTTTGAGAAGTGATTTTCATACGGCGATTCAGTGTTCTCCATACTTTGCATTGTATGGCCAAAATATGGTCCAGCATGCCGCAACGTACGAAATTTTAGCGAAGCTCGGCAGCCTTCGGGAAGACCAAGTTACGATAGTAAGCAGAATTGACAAGTTGACTAATATTCGTGAGCAAATCCGTAAAAATTTAGATCAGGCTAAGGATAGGGGAGTAACCACCTATAACAAGCGCTCTAGGCAAGTCAACTACAAGGAAGGTCAGGAAGTTTTCCGAAGAAACTTTGCCTTAAGTAACTTTAAACAGGGTATTAACGCCAAATTCCTGCCGAAATACCTTAAGTGTCGTGTGCTCCGAAAAATAGGCAATGCATTGTATGATCTCGAGGACCTAAACGGGAAATTGATAGGTCGCTTCCATGCTTCGGACATTCGTCCGCAATGAACCAACAAGGGCGTTTCTTTTGCTAAATTACAATTTGATGCTTTTTTATATATCTACCAATCGGACTTTTTTTTGTCTGGGCGTTTTGGCGGTCGGGGACATCTCGCCCAGTATTCTCCCCGAGCACTGACCTCATAGGATGTTCACGCGCGTAATCGCCGAGGACCGTGAACACCCTGGCAGTCCACACTTAGGTCGGACTAGCCTTTCGGAGTTTTGACGAGTTCTCCAGATCAAAATGTCTACACCTTTTTTTTTGATTTTGCATTCCTGTGGGAGCGATACCCACTAGAAATCATCTTTCGGAGTTTTGACGAGTTCTCCATAACAAATGTCTAATTGCCGCAAAGCCCTTTTAAACTAGGAAACAGAATTAATTCCCAACCTGACTTAGTTTTTTTTGATGGACCTATGTTGCCCGGCTAGCTTCGTAGTAGGACTTTGAGACTCTTATCTCAGGGGTGAGTCGTGCCCCACGTTGCTTGTCGTCGAAGATCCCTGACAGTAGCTTCCACAGATGATCCGGTTTCCTGTTCGCTTCATCGTCAAGTCTCCAAAGCGAAGCAGGTTTGTTACGGTCTGCTGCTACGGTCTACGGCTACGATCCACTTGGAGCGTGTTCACGCGAACACACCTAGCGATGTGGCGAAAGTGGCGATAAAAAAATATCGAAAACAAGAAAAAGACAGACCTGCCATCACTAGGGAAGAAAAGACAAGGAGTTTCCGGCGGCATACACATGAAGAAAGATAAAAAATTTTGGTAAGAAATAAAAATCGAGAAAAATCGCCGAGTTTCCGGCCAGATCGACATCAAAAAAGATGATGGTGGTAAAACGTATTTACCTAGTGTGTTTATAAATGATTATTGGAACCTACAACGTGAACATTTTCCATCAATGAAACAACGCCAGAATTAGATTTGCATTTAACCTATCAACCATTAGGCATGTTCAAGTGGCAATTGTATGCAACGCAGCAAATGTAAAAAAATTGGGTGGTAATAAATCTTAACCTAGTGAGGACACTACCACCGGCGTAAAGGCCAGCGCGAAGCTTTATCGCCACCTGGGTCATTTGGTCACCTCGGACCACAGCGCCAACCGCCACCAACGGTGCCTACTATTACCACGGGCATCACCATCGGTAGTACCTCCCCCAACTCCTTCATAAGCGCAACCACGAGTGCAACAACCATCAGACGTACCACCACACCAGTTGCAACGCACGTAGCGGGGCCACGTACATAGGCTTGCGGCCACTAATGGTAACACCAACAACAGGCGGTACCACCGACCCAAATACTAGCCGCATTCTTATTAGCTGCGTTCATACCGGCAATAATACTACTAGCGCATCCTTATTGGCTGCGTCCATCCCGGCTATAACAATACTAGCACAACCCGTATCAGCTACGACCAGACGGGCTACAATAAACCAGCTACAATGACGATCACAGAGGCAGCGAGTATAGGCCTGCGGGCATTCCAATTGCGACAACGAACATCAGCGGTTAAAGCGGTGAGTTCGTTCCACTACTGAACTAAAGTTATGTATTTGTAGCCTTAACCCTATCTTTTAAAATTGTATTTTTGACTCCGCAACATTATGTAATGTTAATGTACCACCATACTCAATTTAGGGCTATCACCCTATTGTAGAATCAAAGCAAATTGTGAATACGAATGCAATATGCACAATGACCGGAGGAAATGAAAAGTTAAAAAGAAAAGAAGCAATTCTTATTGTACGTTCAGTCGTTGCATACTGAAAAGAAATTTTAACCAACACAAACAAAGCATATTTTAATGGTCATTAGAGTGTGCAATTTATACTGCCTGTGAAACAAAGAAAAGGGGTTTCAGGTATTAAAATTTGCTTTGCGTTGTAGTAGAATTTTACTATTACATTTTTTTTTTTAATTGATGCCATCGTGGCGAATATGATTTTGGAGTGAGCAAAAGTGTTGATATTGTTTCGGTAAGGAATAAAGTTTTATTGGTAATTCAAGTTCAGTTGCATTATCAGTAAAATGCATTAACTCTATATTGAGAGACGCAAATAACAAGTCGAACTAAACCCGAAACAATACCAACCCTGACTGTTACATGTAAAATAGTTAACGTTTCAACTGAACAAGTAAAACAATTTCATTAATTGTACTATAAGTTTAAAGGGTTCATGTTTTACCTGAACAGGTGAATGACTTCGGTAATTTTTCCATGAATCTAAAAGCTTACGTTTTACTTGAGCTTGTGAAACAATATTTTTTGAGGGGTAGGATTTACCCCAAGTTTAGTCCTAGTTGCGTTTATAACTAATTTCTTAGTGCATAGTACATATTACTGTCATTATACTATGTGTAATACCGAAATGATGTTCAGTTAAACTCAAAGTAAGTTTAATACAACAACTATTAATTTTGTAAGGGGCCCCAATTATCAGAAGTTGTATTCAAACTGTACAGCCCTAAGATAGATTTGTAAAACAAAAAAAGAGAAAAGGGCATTTATCCAAATTTCTGAAAAAAAGATTTTTTTTTTATTACATATATAGTAATTTTTATTTTATTACATATATAGCCTTTTTGATTGCTATAAAGTTTTTTAAAAAAAAAAAAAAATTTTTTATAAGCTTAAATATATTCAAAACCCTTGTAGTAAGAAGTAAGAGAAAAAAAGGAGAAAGCTATGTTAGTAGTAATAATGAATTTTGAATAAAAGTTGTTAATAATATGGGAATGCTGGCGTCGCCAATGATTTAGAAGGCATAGGGTAAACCAGGTAAGGAGCCACCGAAATATAGGGGCGACGGTGGCCATGGTTTTTGAGGGATGGGATAATGCACCGGGCGTCGCAAAACCACCCGCGGCGCCCCTATGTATATTCGGCCTTTTTGTTTCCTTTAATTTTTCAGCGTTTTTTTTTTATTTTGATTTTCAGCGATTAGTAACCGGTCATTTTTTTTTGCGGTTATTTCTTTTTGAATTTAAAATTTTTGAATGTCTAACGGTCTGTCCGTGGCATCCGGTTCGACCGGATGTCGTTTTAGTTTAAATTTATAAGCGTTTTGAGTCGGTCTCTGCGCTTCTGTCAGGGTTTTTGATTTTGACAGCTTTCAGTTTTGATAGGCATGATAGGAACTTTTTTTCTGTTTATGGCGCAGGAACAGTAAGGTTGGCAAGGACCCGCCCCAGCCGACAATGACTAGCCACTGTGCACCAACACATCCTGCCGACCGCCTTCCTTACTGCTTCCACTGTAAATGCGATTCCATAACAAAATACACTGGAGTTCAAGGAAAGGGTGAACAACACTTAAGTATTTGACGACGAGAAACTTATTTCCTTCGACGTCGTATCACTCTTTCCTAGCATATCTATACATCTGGCTCTTGACACAATACAAGAAAAATGGGAAATAATTAAAGAATATACCAAGATACCGAAACAGCTGTTCATGGAAATATTAAAATTTTTCATTCAAGAGAGCAGATATTTCAAGTTTAAGGATACCATATACACACAATTGAAAGGAATGCCTATGGGAGCACCAACATCTCCAATTATAGCAGATATTATTATGGAAAAACTTTTAGATAATAGTATTGAAAAATTTCGCTACAAACCAAGGTTACTTACAAAATATGTCGACGACCTCTTCGCCATAGTACGTGAGAATGAGGTACAAAATACACTGGACACACTTAACAATTTTGATAAGAGTATACAATTTACTTTAGAAATAGAAAACGATGGAACATTAGCTTATCTGGACTCCGAAATAAATAGACGTGGAAATCAACTTAAATTAAAGTGGTATAAAAAACCCACAGCTTCAGGACGAATAATAAATTTTAATTCAAAGCATCCTAAATCTATGATTACCAATACAGCAATGGGCTGTATACGTAGAATGCTGCACACCTCGGACGAAGTATACAACAATGAAATAGAAGGAAATATTCACAATATTAAGAAATAACGATTTTCCGAAATACACAATTAAAAAATTAATAAAAAAAGCTAAACTTCCAAAAAACATTCAAAACCCCGAGAAACCATTTATTTTTAAGTCGCTGGCTTATGTACCAAAACTTTCGGAGCGTCTGGCCAAGTCTGACTGTTATAACAAAGAAAACGTAAAAATAGCACATAAGCCCTCTAACACATTAAAAAGTATTTTCAATAAAACCAAATCGAATACATCAAATATGGACAAAAGCAACGTTGTATACAAAATTCCCTGTAAAGGCAATGTTGGGGAAACTTGCAATAACATTTATGTCGGTACAACCAAGTCAAAATTAAAAACAAGATTATCACAACACAAATCGGATTTAAAACAATGCCATCAACTAAATAATCACAAAACTGCACTCACAGCGGCCATATACCTAACTTTGACGAGACCAAAATACTACAACAAGAACAACACTATAATAAACGATTTACTCTTGAAATGTTACATATTATCAACGTACCGACAAACATACGACTCAACTATAAGAGTGATGTGGACCATTCCGCTCATATTTACAAACACCTGCTAAGTAAAAGGCAGTACCATACCCCACGTCACACAGAGCAAACGTGTTAAGAAAAGTGTGTAAATATGTTAAATGCTTGATATCTATATTTGTTAATTGTTGTTATTATGTTTTTATTAGCTCTGTAACCTTGAAGGCGATTACCGTAGAGGAATCGAAATATATCGGTTTTTTGAAAAAAGAAACAATTGTGTTTAATTTATAAAACACGGACCTCGAGCCAGCAAAACAGGACAATTAGTTGAAGTAAAAAGGTCGCTAAAAATTATAATTTAGAACATTTTATAAATAATAATGATATTGATTTCATAATGCTTTCGGAAATCTTATCTTTCAATGAAAATGATTCAACCCTTATATTATTAAATTACAATCTAACTTAAAAATTTAGAAATGGTATCCATGGCGGCGTAGCTATAGGCATCAAAAAACATATAAGGTTTAGACATATAAATTTCCCATGTAACTATGAAATTGTAAGGATTCGCACTACAAATTTAAATCCAAATATAAAAATTTTTTCGACATATTTTTACCCGAATCTGCCTCTGGCAAACTTCACGGACGCTTGTAACAAACTTTTCAATTTTTCTACCCAGAATGGCAACACCATTATTGCGGGCGATTTCAATGCGCAGTTGGCTTCTTTTGGTGACACAGTATCATCTCCTAAGGGTACCATGCTAGATAACCTGCTAAGTACTACAGATCTTAGGTGTCTGAACAATAACAAACATACTTTCTATAGATCTGTGGACAACACGGAGTCGCATAGCAGTGTCTTGGGCTTAACTCTTTCCAACGTCAGGTGTACAAACTATTCAGGGATACTTCCAACATTTATTTAGGTAAAGGTTATCATATGCCCATAGTCTTTCAGTTACAGGGAATAGGGCCAAATAAACCGAAATCAAAAGTACCTGCGAGAGAAACACTGGCATTGATAAAACCAAAGGAACGCACGAAAATGAAGGAAAGAATTTCCCAGGAGGAATGCGAGGGTAGTTTCAAGCCAGGACGCACCACAGTTGTGAAACGTGGGAACGATACTGATTATGCGAAGCCAATCCGTCAAGCGCAAGCTCTGCGAAGTAGTTCATTGGCCAAACTATAGAGTGCGAGGGAACGAACCAGGATAATGAGTAGTAAGATGAAACGCAGGTATGATGAGAACAATAATTCGGAAGGTTTTTGGGCGGGAGATTTGGTACTGTTATACAACCCTCACCGGCGGAAAGGTGTTCCATCAAAATTTCGGTGCAGTTGGGAATGCCCGTACAAAGTTGTGAAGATGATCAGTGATACCATCTACCGCATACAAACCATTGGAAAACGAAATTAGAAGAGTGGTACATTTGGAAATGCTAGCGGCGTTCAGATCGAGAGATTTGTGTGATCGGGACGATTACACTTAGGTGGAGGGCAGTGTCAGGAATATTAGCAACACTAAGGGGTACTGTCATCTCTGAGCGATGCTAAGCAATAATTCAATCATTATGTCCACACATATGTACGTACACGCAATGGAGAAGCAGCGTACAAGCATATGCAGATATCTTATGTGAGATGCTCCCTAAATATGCAATTATAATTGTGGAAGTGTCGCTCACAAATACACGCGCATATGAGAGCTACACACGTGCATCTGTAGTTATAATGATATACCAGTAACTAAGTAAATTCTGGAAGCGCTTAGAAGTTGCAACGAGGAAATCACACAGTATAAAAGCAGCAACAGTACAGGCGCGAGAATCAGTTGCGAAGTATAAGTGTTTATCGTGAAGTACTTTAATAAAGGCAATTTTGCATTATTGAATAGTGGAGTTATTTATTCAACAGTTTAGCGATACGAACGTTAGTAGAAGATTTTGAATAAGCGGAATTTCAGTAAATTCGTTACAATATGTAGTTGTAACTATTGTACTAAATGATACGCACACTCAAACGAGACCAATCCATTTTTTTACTTGTTTTTGTAATGAGGTACTCAATAATGGAATCCAGTAAACATTTGAAGTAATTAAATTTATAACCTATTATTAGAAAAGGAAAATGTTCCTTTTTAATTTACTCGAGAGTTAAGCCAATACTTAAGCTGGATAATGTTCTCGTAGTACTAGTATTTAAATATGAAAGAAAAAAATTTATCAAAATTATTACCAATAGAATAGATTTTGTAAGGGTATAACATAATTAATTATTAGTCCTACCTTACTATTTAAATTAAATGCAAATCAACGAACAATATTACTAGCTGTCTATTTCCCCCAGCGGGTTAGGGGGTCAGAATATACCCGCGGTAGGTAAGCCATGTCGTAAGAGGCGACTAAAATACCAGATTCAAGGGGCTGTGTAGCACAAACCTTCAGGTTGCAAGCGCAATATATAGCTTCTCCAAACCCAATTGTCAACCTCACCTATCCGCGGCTCTGACGAGGCTCTGGCGACCCCAAGCTCCTCATGGAACTTCGGGGTGGGGAAGGAGGGAATGGGCTGAAGGTTTAATGTGGCCACATAAATCGTTCCCGGGATGGTCGGGCTAGCATCTTAATGGTGCTGTGGTACCGGAGCGTTCCGGGTTTGTATCCGGAAAAGGACCATCACATCGATAACACTTCCCAAAGCCTTCGGGGAGCAACAACAACAACAACAGCTAGCTGTGTTTTTCTTTCACGTCTATATACGTTTACGCTTAAGCTTTATATGGACTGCTAAGCGACAAACTTTAAATACATCTCTGAAATTGCTACGCATAAAATTAGTTCTACTAAATTTCAAAACGCATTATACGCAGATGTAACTGAAATATGTGTCCATGTTTCACACTCTGCACTAATTCCATGTATTCTATGCGCGTCCACTATCTATCACAACTGATTCAGCTACATGTTATACACAGAAATACAACAGAGGGTTATGTCTCCGCTTATCGGTACACCCTGTAGCTGTAGCTACCCAGCAAAAATCTGGTGACCGAAAATGGCGACCAACAACAAAATATCCCACATTGTTCCACAATTGTTAGTATGACAGAATGAGATGGCATAATTGAAATGTCCGATCCATATATGCTTGCCTTTTCTTACATGCTATGTACCCTCAAATATGTCAAAAAAATTTTATGCGAATCCGCCATTTTTTGTTTTCAGCTTGAAACGCCGCAGACGTACCGCATTGAAAAAGAAACATAATTCACACAATATCAGCAAAATCAATCTCTAAATTTGGTGCTGTAACGTGTGTTTGTATCTAGAACCAATTCTGCGAAGCCGCCATTGCTATTAAGAAGTAAATTTTGAGCACAGACAAGCGTGGACCTAATTTATTATAATTATTAAATTAAGTACAATTATAAAACTGAACAAGAAATACCAAAGAAGTGTTAATAATACTTGCAAAATCAGGATGTTAATAGCTTGTTAAGTGCGTGGGGTGATTCTTTACTTTAGCTCACAAATGGGTTAAACGCAATCTCTCTTTCTTTGCAGGTGTTAAGCAACCACCCCTCAAAAATGTACCCGTAAATTGGTTAGGAAAATGACTAAAATCTGTGTCGTTGGAACACGTAAATCGTTAAGTAGCATTTGTAGAGGGCGGCGTTAACTTTTGTGACCAGTCCATTCCGTCGTGCCTATTTATGGGATTGTCCATACTGCTCACACATATACGGTATTAGGTTATCGAAATGTAAACAAACTATAGTGCTGTACTGATCTTACATTAACGTTAACTGTCAAATGGCAGTAATTTTTTAAGTTATATACCTGTAACTTTACGAGTATTTTTACAGTGTTTTTACTTTAATATGACCGCCTTTTGACTAGTATTACGACCGTTTTTTTACTTGGATTATATCTGAGTTTGCTATATAAATAAAACATTTCTTTAATACAAATCCATTAACATTTCTTTTATTCAACATTTTTATATTATATTTGATTATTTATAATAGTTGTAAATTATTAACTATAAGTCATAAGGAAGGAATAGTTTTTCAGTCTTTTTGATGAGCCATAAATACAAATTTTATTGTATACGATTGTATGCATACAAAGTTAAGGGAAACTTAATTAAATAAACTAATGATATAGAAAACAAAAGAGAAGAACTAACAGAACTATTGGTTGCAGTAAACCATTAAATCGTGAGTAGGCAATTCACAATTTGAGTAAGTTGACTTGTAATTGGCCAATTTCAATACTATACCTTTTTTATTTTGGTTCAGAAAGCTGCAATTGAGGTTCGAAAGTTACAATTGAAGTTCAAAAATTTCAATTCAAGTTCAGAAAATTTAATTTCAAGCTCAGAATTTCTATTTGTAGTTCAGAAAATTAAAATTGAAGTTCAGAATTTCTGTTTCTAGTTCAGAAAATTATAATTGAACTTAAATTGTAATTTTCTGAACTGCAGTTGAAATTCCTGAGCTTCAATTATATTTTACTGAACTTCCATTGAAAATTCTGAACTTCAATTGTAATTTCTTTAACTTCAATTGAAATTCCCGAGCTTTCAGAACTTCAAATGCAACTTTCAAACATACATAAAATTAACAATTTAATATTTTTTCTGACAGTTAAAGTGGTGAATTGCCTACCAATGGTTTGAAACCACTTGCATTCGTGTTGGCGCTTCTCTATATTATTAATATAACAATATCTCGGAATATAATACGGTTGCGAAGTATTATAAGAAACTAATCAAAATTAAAAAAATTAAGTATATGGAGAAAAATATTGCCTTAAATTCTTCTGATAAGAAATTAATGTGGAAACACCTCAAGCAAGGAGTAAACTTAACTGAGGTGCGTGACAATATCCTGACAGTGATTGTAAATGGTATAAGATATGAAACACCCGAGGATATAGCTCAAGCATTGAATTCCTTCTTTGTTGATAGTATTGGTGACATAAATCGAGAAATCGAAACTTTGGATAGTGGCGACAGTGTGCAATACACGGTTAGCACATGTCTGAAATTCCAAGAAGTTACGGTTGATGATGTCATATTGGTAGCTAAAAGGTTAAAAAATAAAATCGGAGGAACAAATTTACTATCAGAAGGAGTAATTAAGGATTCGGTGTCTTACATGGGACATTTCTATGCGGATATCATAAATAAATCATTAGTAGAGGGAATAGTGCCTGACGCATGGAAAATATCAACAATAGTGCCAATAAAGAAGGTAAAAAATTCATTAAAGGCAGAAGATCTGAGACCGATCAACACGTTGCCGAATATCGAAAAAATTCTAGAAACAGTAGTAAAAGATCAGCTCATAAGTTACTTGGAAATAAATAAAATACTAATTAAAGAACAATCCGGTTTCAGAGAAGGCCACTCTTGTGAAGCGGCTTTAAATTATGTAATATCGAGTTGGAAAGAAGAACTAAATCAAAAGAAAAGTATACTTGCGGTTTTTATCGACTTGAAGAGAACATTTGAAACTATAGACAGAAATATAATGATTAAAAAATTAGAAAAAATTGGAATTAGGGGCAACGAGCTGCAGTGGTTTCAGAGCTTTTTAGGTAACCGAAGACAAAAAACAGCCATTGAGTCGGTTGTCTCGGAAGAGGTATTGACAGCAATTGGATTGCCACAAGGATCGGTTTTGGCACCGGTCCTATTTAACATATATATAAATGATATATCTTCGGCGCTAAAACATAGTAAAATAAGGCTGTTTGCGGATGGCGCACTGCTCGAAGTAAGTGAACTTGATATCATGTTAGCTAGGAGCAAAATGCAGGAAGACTTGAACACCCTATACAGGTGGCTTTGTAACAATAAGCTTAAACTTAATGTTAATAAAACCCATTTTATGGTCATATCTAGAGCGATGAATAAGGAATCTTGTAATATCGAGCTAAAAATAATGAACTCAAACATTAACGAAGTTAAAGCTTTCAAGTACTTAGGGGTTCAGATTGATAATAAATTAAAATTTAATGATCATATTGATTATATAGTTGCCAAAATAGGCAAGAAAATTGGTTTTTGGAAAAGGTCATGCAAATTTATCAGTAGAAAATACAAACTGAAAGTGTATAAATCCATCATAGAGCCGCATTTCATATATTGTCCCACAATATTCTTTATGGCCAATGTAACTCAGGTATATAAGCTACAAGTTATGCAAAATAAAGCTATGAGATTTATATTAAACATGAGGTATGATACTCCCATTAATAACATGATAGAAGCACTAAACTGGTTGAGTATAAAACAGCTCATATTCTACCACAGTATGAAATTTGTATTTAATATTAAGCACGGTAAATTACCAACATACCTCAGCGAAAAGCTTAGATATATAAATGATGCACATTCATACGTAATCAGAGAAAACAATAATTTTAGATTACCTCTTTTCAAAACAGAAGTGGACAAGCAAAATATATTTTATAAGGGCCTGAAATATTTCAATGAACTTCCTAATCACATAAAAAGTAGTAATAACTTCAATACCTTTATAAAAAGTTTATTGGAGCATTGTAAAACCCTTCCAATAAGATAAAGTTTTTTTTCTTTTATTTTTTACATGACATACCGATACTGGAGCGCGAAAAGGGAATGGTAATACTGGTAGCAGCAAAATACAATGCACCCGGCCCTAAGGAAAAGAAAATCAGTCGCCACCTGTAACTTCAGACAGTTCCAACAACAAATGTCGCTGGAATTCGGTATTTTCAGCCTATATTTACTGTTGCTGATCGGGATCACTCGCATTCCGACAGCATTAATATAACACTAAAATTATATGATGTGTAACCAAAATAAGGTCAAACAAAAGTTGGAGCAGGGGGATTGGAAACACGTCCTTTTCAACCTCCCAATATATTTTGAGATGTGCTGATCGGAATCTTCATGCGTTCCGACAGCGTCTTTACTAAACAAAGTTGAGGGGTGATTGGGTACACTTCAATTTCCAACATCCAAAGACATGTTTAGCTGTGTTGATCGGAGACCAATACATTCCGACAGCTTAAAATACAAATATAATTGAAAAATATAAGTTCCAAATTTTGTTGCCTTAAGCTGGGAGCCCTGGAGGATTGGAAACGCGTCCTTTCCAACCTTCCTTAAATGACTGGCTCCCAGACTCGTCCGTTTGTTACGCCAGTAAATATGCTGATCGGAATCACATGGCATTCCAACAGCATATTCAATAGAAATAAATGATATAATAATGAATTGTACTTAGTAGTTTAAGTTTTAGGCCTAAACAGCCGTAATTATAAATAAATTAAATTAAATTAAATATACAAATATAAATTTTTTCCTTTACATTTTAGAACTGTGTACAAAAATATGTAATTTTACATATCGCAACCTAAACGAACAAGTATTTCAACTCATAATCAAAGTAACTTTGTGTTGATTGTTGATTTATACAAAAATAACAAAATTCTTAACAAAACCAGGCTAAACTATAACGTTAACTACAAAAAAAAAAAGTTATTTCACGATGCTTTCATGGATCTATTTACACTTAAATACCGATTTAAAATTTTTTTAAGTTTTCACATTTTTTAGTTTAAAATGCGATATATACATTCAGTGGAATAATTTTAGATTGAGGTACTTCATGCAATTTTCTTTCTTCGTGATTTTGTAATAATAAACGTAGGCACTCATAGTAATTTTTTGTTTTGAATTATGTGATTACAATATTTATAAGTACCATTTATTTATATTTTGGTACTGTTACTGTCTGTTAAATTCATCAGCAATTATTTATATTCAAAATATTTTTTTGTTATACATCTATTTTAAAAATTTTGGTTAAAAATTATTTACAAATTCGTTGCAATTAAATTGCTTTAAAAATCTTTGCAAACTTCACGAGATTGTTGAATATTAATTTAATTAGAGCATAAAAAGCTTAGAATAGTAACGTAGGAAAAAACAGAATTATTTCAGTTAAGTTCATCGCAAATATTTATATTCAAAATACTTTTTTCTTATACATCTAGTTTATAAATTTTGGTTAAAAATTATTGACAAATTCGTTGCAATTAAATTGCTTTAAAAATCTTTGCAAACTTTACGAGATTGTTGAATATTATATTAATTAGAGCATAAAAAGCTTAGATTAGTAACGTAGGAAAAGACTTAGAATTATTTCAGTTAAGTTCATCACAAATATTTATATTCAAAATATTTTTTTGTTATACATCTATTTTAAAAATTTTGGTTAAAAATTATTTACAAATTCGTTGCAATTAAATTGCTTTAAAAATCTTTGCAAACTTAACGAGATTGTCGAATATTATTTTAATTAGAGCATAAAAAGCTTAGAATAGTAACGTAGGAAAAAACTTAGAATTATTTCAGTTAAGTTCATCACAAATATTTATATTCAAAATACTTTTTTCTTATACATCTAGTTTATAAATTTTGGTTAAAAATTATTGACAAATTCGTTGCAATTAAATTGCTTTAAAAATCTTTGCAAACTTTACGAGATTGTTGAATATTATTTTAATTAATTAATTTAATTTAATTTAAAAAGCTTAGATTAGTAACGTAGGAAAAAACTTAGAATTATTTCAGTGAAGTTCATCACAAATATTTATATTCAAAATACTTTTTTGTTATACATCTTGTTTATAAATTTTGGTTAAAAATTATTGGCAAATTCGATGCAATTGCTTTAAAAATCTTTGCAAAGTTTTCGAGATTGTTGAATATTACTTAATTTAGAGCATAAAAAGCTTAGATTAGTAACATAGGAAAAAACTTACAATTATTTCAGTTAAGTTCATCACAAATATTTATATTCAAAATACTTTTTTGTTATACATCTAGTTTATAAATTTTGGTTAAAAATTATTGACAAATTCGTTGCAATTAAATTGCTTTAAAAATCTTTGCAAACTTTGTGCGATTGTTGAATATTTTTTTTAATTAGAGCATGAAAAGCTTAGAATACGAACGTAGGAAAAAGCTTAGAATTATTAGATTCTTAGATACTTTTTAACCAAGATTTTTTCAGAGTGTGTTGTTCATTTGTTGTACAAATCCGTTGCATAGTAATTTTCAGATCAAGAATACTCAAAGTTCGCGTGGCATCGTCTTGTTGGTCAATCGCGCGTCGCAATATCCATTGATGGGAATTGACATTGATTATAAAGTAGCGAAGGCAAGGTCCTGCGCAAACACATCGCCAACCTGTGTCGGCAAAAGATATGCTGAACTGTAGAGGAAGAAACATTTTTAAAATTTAATAAAATAAAAATTATAGTTCTGCTCAAAAGGGGTAAGGTATTGTATGTTAAAGTATAGCAAAGTCTCAGCGGCCTTGTCCTGGTGAAAATTGAGTTTGAATAGGTCTCATTCTTCATTCTCAGAAACATTTACAAAGGTACCGCGTAAGATATTAAAAATCCTCAACGCGTTTTGCAATAACTTCAAAAAAAACTCACGTTCAAACCGGTGTCCTCTCCCTAATTCTGTTTAACTTCTACATATCAATAGCTATCTTCACCACCAGAAGGAGTCACTATTGTTTCGTACACCATATGGTCGCCAAGCCTAAAGGTTACCCACTGGAAGAAGCTACAGGCCTGCCAAAATACTGCCCTCAGAACCGCCACGGGCTGTCTCCTTATGTCCCCAGAACACCGTCTACATAGTGAGGCGAGAGTACTCCCAATAAGTGAAAGAAACGAAATGCTAACCGAACAGTTTCTGATGAATGCCCAGGAACCCGGGCATCCCAACAGACATCTGACTGATGAGCCAACACCGCCCAGGGTCTTAAGGCGTCACCTCCGTAAGCACTATGAGGAAATACGGCACCTGAGAACTCAGCCGTATGAAGCAAGAAAACATAAGCAGGTCCTTGGTGAACTCCATAAACAGGCGTCGGAACTCTATGTCAAGAATTGCCCGGTGAATTCAGTACTCAAAGAACAATACCCTAAAATTGCAGAACAGGAACGTACGCTCCCTAGGGAAACGCGAGTCACTCTAGGCCAACTTCGATCTGGATACTGTAACAGGTTAAACTCTTACCTATCCAGAATCAACCCCGACATACAAAATGTCCCTGCTTGCAATGTGTCCCCACATAACACCAACCATCTCTTCAATTGTAATGTGGAACCAACTCCTCTAACACCCCTCTCTTTATGGTCCACCCCTGTTGAAACAGCAAGTTTCCTCGGACTCCCGTTAGAGGACATTTATCACAATTTGTGATTGGTCAGACCTATTGGATGGGGCGAAGCACTGCTACAACATCAGAAGGCACTCAAAGACGATGCCTCAAAACTAACAACCAAAAGCAATAATTATCATTTCACTGACACAAATCTTATAGTTTTTTCTTCCGTAGTTGGACACAATCTTTTCATTATATTACTTAACAATTTAAGATTAGACATTTTTTCAATTTGTATTTTGACTTTCCAGCAACAGCAGAATTATGTTTAATTGTACGCCGCACAATCATTATAGCATCATGTAACGAAGCTCAGTTTCTTCCAAAAATTGTTCGGCACCGCTACGTAAACTCAATGTACATGTTCTAGCATTAACGCAACCTTTAAATAATTATAAACTATAAAAATAAAATTAATGTCAAACCTACTATGAAACCTTGGAAAATGTTGAAACGTTCACCACCAACTTGACGTTCTTCAAAGTAATCACATTGACCTAAAACACTTGAATTAATATCATTAGCTGTAGTCATAACAGCACCACCACAAGCTTTCATTGTACGTTTCCAATCTTCTTCTGGTACATGAACAGAACAGAACATATCATTGTACGTTTCCAATCTCCTTCTGGTACATGAACAGAACAGAACATATCACGATCTGCAAAATACTGTGTAGAAATATCACCAATTGGTAGTTTAGATAACACAAAATTGGCGCCTTACTTATCTAAATTATTGTACAGAATACGCCATTCATCATAAACAATTTTCTGATACTCTTGAACATCCCTTCAAAAACGCGAGTAATCCATAAATAATGTAAGGAATACTCCTTTGGGAGTATAGGAGTGTTCCAAAACTAATCTGTATTCATACAAAAAATGTGCTCCAGTTAACATTGCGATGTCCTAGGAGAGGAGTAGGTGATCCCACTCTCGCTTTGTTTGTGAGTAAACCATAGAGTACATACGTGAGAGTACTTTCCAAAGTACTTTCACTATAGTACTCCATGGAGCACCCACAGAGGATCATATGCCAAAGTACTAAAGAGGAATTGTGTCGGAAAGAATTATCGGAGTGAATTTAATTTAAAATGAAAGTAAATGAAGAGGGGCAATACAACTTGTATATTTTTTACTACGAATATTCTTATGTTATTTGGCATTTGCGTGAATAAAGAAACTAATATTTCTCTATACTATAGTATGTATAAATAAAACCAGTGCGCGATTGCATTTTATCAGAGTTGCCTTAGTAAAATTTTATTATCAGTTATTTGTATGCAATATTTTACTTTTGGCAACTCTGTTCGATCATCATCGTGTCGTGATCATGGTCGTTAAAAAACGAGCAATGGCCGGCTGATGGTGGTCCGCAAAAGCATTGCAAAGGAATATTGTTAGAGTACTCCAACATGAAGAAAATGGAATACGTAATCCAACAATTTTTGCAGGGATTATCAACACGTACTTCATTATTATCACGCTCAGCCTTCAATTCGAATTCTATATTTAATAATGCGATTTTAATTTTTTTGTGTGACTTTGGGTCCATCAAAGGAAAGTACAGCGTCCAAGACCTTTTAGAAAAGGAATATTTTTGTTGATGAATAAGTTTGGAGGGCATTGCTGTTCAGCGCTTTTTCCAATAAAGCACGTTGATGTTCCTTTGATTGGCGCTTCGACATGTACAGCCATGTTATATTTTGGGCATGCATAATTGTAATGCTTTACGTATAGCTTTAAAGATGATACGTCGATACACGCCTTCCTCAGCAAGCTATTAAGATGGCACCTGCTTAAAGTACTACTGAAGTGGTGCCATGGCCGACCTGATAAGAGAAATATTTTTATTCTACACATTCTAATAAAAAACTTACCTCAGCATCTTGAGATTTGGCGATGTCGAATAGAGTTTTACGGCTGGATGCACAATATCCAATAGTTTCATACTGGTTGCACGATTATTTGAAATTGTGGCCCTACCACTGGAATCAACAATATGCTTGTCCATCATATATGTAATAATCCTATATTGATAATAGAAAATGCTCGCAATGTGTTTTGAATTCGAAATCAAAACAAGACAGCCTAAACATTTTTGTGATTGTAGCAGCATAAGTGTGACAAGAATAAATTCAGATTTAGGTACATTCGATTATTGAATACAAAAACAAAAACGTTTAAACAGCAATATATCCACACTCTGATGTTTGGGAATGTACCTAGGCTTTTGTAGCAATATAGGAGTATTACATATATGTTGTCCATACTACGTGAACCCAATGTAGTACGTACAGCGTCCCCCATTGATTGCGAGGCATTGATGTTGGAGGTTTACCTTGAGAGCTATCGGTACCCACACATTTTTTACAAAAAAACTCATATGTGCCCAATACAAGTTCAGGACGTTCATATTTATAGACACGCTGTCCGGTATGGCCCAAATGTTGGAAATATTCAGTTGGCACTGTTGAAAAAAAATATGGATCAATGAACAAAAGTAAAAGGGAAAGATTTTTTACCATTTGTTATTACTGTGCACATTAGACATTAGAAACGATGACCAGCATCTACAATTTGCATTTTAGCCTTGCAAACGATTACATCTAATTGGACCCGATTCAGCAAAATTTACAATGGGTGGCTCATATTCACCCTCAACCGTGCGTGCCATTGGTGAGATGGTAAGTGTAAAGGACAAAGCTGTTGTTTTTAATAAATCAGCTGTTGCAGGTATGCAATACAAAAAGGCCTGCAAACGAGAAAGATCAATGTAATTGCCAAACAAAAAATTAATTTCGTATATCAATACCTAACGTGACGTGGCGATGAGTTACCCTGATCTTGTACCACATATTTTGTGGTCACCAATGGTGGCAATAAACCTTGTTGATTAGTAATAAAAGTACCACAAGCGCTGTTTTTCAATGATAACGCTTATCGGATTTGGCATCGGATCGGGATCTAAACGGCGTTGGGCTTGATCATACTGTTGCTCCTGTTGATATATACCAGTACCAGGTGCAGGTGGATGCTAAAGAAAATAATACAAAAATAATCATCAGCAATATTTGAAATATATTAGTTGTATTAGCATACATTATAACCAGAACGTGCGGGTATTGGGGTTGACCCGGCATGGGTGGCTGACTGGGCATTGGCGCCTGTCCAGGTTGTGTTGGCGGCATCATTTGACCCATGTAACCACCTGGTGTACCTGGTTGTTGTAGAGGATAACCTGGCTGTTGAGTTTATGGAGGACAACCAGGTGGACCAGGTTGTGGTGGACAGCCCGACTGTTTTGGCATTGGCAGATAGGTTGTTGCTGCTTCTGTCGTGGCATTGCACAACCCGGTTGCTGTTGTGGTATATACCTTGGCATAACTGAATGTGGTGTCACTACCCCACCTGGTCCATTAGATGCGTGCGGCATACCTGGAGGACCATCATAGCAAAAATCTAGTAACCGAAAATTGCGACCAACAACAACAGCTTGGATAAGCTATATATTTTGCGCTGGCAGCTCCTTGAATCAATTTGGTATTTTAATCGCCTCTTTCGACAGGCATACCTGCCGCGGGTATATTGTTAACCCGCCCACTGGGGGTGTACTTCGCGTTTCTCGGCCGGCGGTGGAGTCAGAACGAAATCCTCCAAATAAACAAGTAGGCGGAAGAACAGTATTTAATTGGGTAATAGTTTAGTTGAGGGGCTTATAATAAATTACCCTGGGTGGGTCCAACACCGGTTTGGAGACCAAAACTAAATCCGCGCAAAACGCTAATGCTCACAATTTTTTTTGTGGGTACTACAACATTACAACAACCACATTAAAATCGCCAAATTCAACTGCAAGTATCTCCGGACAGAGATAAAATTTTTCTTTTCCGCCTTTGGATTATAGTTGTCAAGGTCAATACGCGCCTTTTCACACCTCTCTCGATATTGTTTGACGCGTATTAGCAGTCGACCCCTCAAATAGACTTTTACCGTTGACGTTGATGGTCCTGTTTACAAGCTCAACCATGCCGGGAGCAATTTAATATGACCACATTGAACCTTCTATGCCATACTGCCCCCGCCCCTAGTTCCTTGAAACTTGGAGTCGCCAGAGCCTCGCCTGCCAAATAAACATTTACATCATAAATAGTTTCGATAAAATTGGCAAAGTTTATTTTACCATGGATACCTAACGAAAGTTGTTTTTTTTTTTTTTAGTAAGTTGGAGTAAGCTCTTCTTAATAAGCACAAAACGAAGGAGCCACTTGTATTTTAAAATAATATGCCACTTTAGTCATTATATCGCGCATTTAAAACAGTATCCAACGTTATTGACTTGTAGGTTTCTGCAAATCTTTTTATAAAATGTAAAATTATTGCAATACGTTGAAAGTCTGCATAGAAAAATTTATGAATTTCAAGCAATTGCTGAGGACTTTCATCCGCATTATATTTCCCAGAAAATGGCTTTTCCCATATCGCTACACATCCATTCATTCATTTTTTTGTTTACTTTTTCAAACACTTACCAAAATATTAAGATTCTGATTTTGCAAGTATTATTAACACTTCTTTGGTATTTCTTGTTCAGTTTTATAATTGTACTTAATTTAATAATTATAATAAATTAGGTCCACGCTTGTCTGCTCAAAATTTACTTCTCAATAGCAATGGCGGCTTCGCAGAATTGGTTCTAGATACAAACACACGTTACAGCACCAAATTTAGAGATTGCTTTTGCTGATATTGTTGTCAATTATGTTTCTTTATGAAAAATGTACACTTTTAATTTGTATACAGACCTAAAACACTTTTTCTTCTATTTATTGGAAATTTGTAACTTTTTCAATGCGGTACGTCTGCGGCGTTTCAAGCTGAAAACAAATTTTTTGACGTATTTCAGGGTACATAGCATGTAAGAAAAGGCAAGCATATATGGATCGGACATTTCAATTATGCTATCTCATTCTGTCATACTAACAATTGTGGAACAATCTGGTATATTTTGTTGTTGGTCGCCATTTTCGGTCACTAGATTTTTGCTGGGCAGTAACAGATATAGGAGCCGTTCACGAAAAATATGCTTTCACACCGACGCAGCACAAGCAGTTGGCAAAATTCCAATTAATGCTAATACAATGAACCTATATTTAATGTCAATATCTGGCCATAAATTATATGGTGGTCTACGTAGTGGTACTGTAACTGCAACATTAGTTTTGTTTATGGTATATAAATAAGGGACCCTTTTGTATTGTATGCATCTTTTAATGTATGTATTTATGTATTGAATGTAAGTTCCAAAGCGGTTTAATGTAAAGCAATATACAACTTTTTAGGAAGTAAATATTTCTTACTTTATCTACCTAAGGTCGCTATTTTGTAGTATTAAAATGAGATTGGGAAATCCTATCGCTATTGTTAAATGTTTTTCGCAGCGGACCTTATTTTCAATTTTCAATACATATATGTATGTGTGCTTACCTCACTGTCTTCAAGAGATGTTGAAATTTTAGGATGTGATTGTATATAAAATACTGAGTTAATAGTATTTTCTTGAATAAGTGCCGATTTATTTTGAAATTGCAGTTTTTAAGTAGAGGAAGGGGGATACTTCCACTGGGTTGGGAGAGGCAGGTGGAGGAAGAGTTGACCTTCTTTGGTGCTCTCGGTTGGCGTAACTTATCGCGAAAGAGGGATAGCTGCGTTACTTTTTACGAAACATTCGAAATCGGTTAAGCGATTAAGGGTAGGGAAAATTTAAAAAAAGAGCAAGACGCAAATTTGGGAGAGAAACTAGACTCAAATGTAATCGGAGGTACATCGCTTCAAGTATTTATTTTATTTGTAATATACAAAACGACTCATGTTACTATGACAAAAATACTTGTAAATAATAAATAACCCAAAAGTAAATCTAGAATATGTACAACATAATTGTCTCGCGAATTTTTGTTTTCGGAAACTGGCCCTGACAAGAGCCGTTTTGCGTATGTATAACTGTTTATCAATTTTTTTCTCTTTCTAAATTAAAGGTGGCCCTGGAAATGGGTAAATTATGGGAATTTTTGCAAGATGGCGTTGGTAACTGCATACAAGTTGATCGTGACTAAATTAGAATTCCACGAGAAAAATTTATTGTTTCCGGGTTCGCTGTTAATAGATTTCAGAGAAAAGGCCGCAAGTGATGATATCAACATTTAGTAAGTTTTAAAGCGGTTATTATGTTTGAAGACAGAATTAAGTATGTATCTTAATAAAAAGTATTTAGCAAACGAGGGTTATGCTAGGTCCTATCAAAGAGGACCCTTCTAGATGGCTATCAGTCATTTAGGCAAAAGGTGGTAGGGACTAAAAGTCTGTTTCCCGACCTACTCGAACGCTAGTGCCAAAAAGAGGGGGGGGAGCCGGTGGCGGGGCTGCTGCTCGGCATTGCTACCGAGCCTACTACGGAGATTGTAGTTATGAGTAGGAGCGGCCATATGAGATGGTGGCGCCATGGGGCGCGGGCAGCAGTCTGTACTTGTTGTGGCTTGCTGAGCATCAGGACTGCTTGAAGGTAGTGGGAAGGGGGGGGGGGGGGGGGTTAGGCGCAGACTACGGGACGGCCTTGGGTGTGAACAGCAAGGAGCCTGAAAAGATTTATAAAAGACAAAGAACAACCTGTCCGATGCAACCATCCCTTGTACGTGTCACACTAACAAGAGTGTGACCGTCATAAAAGGATTCTTCTCCGGCATATGCAGCAAAACCATTTCTCTGCACCGGGGTCAGGTGCAGGTACCGGATTGTGTTCGATACTTTCCCGATCAGGAGAATATGGCGCCGTCCCGCTGCAAAACAATAACAAGATTAGCCTGGTTTCATCGGGCCACTTGAGGGCAGTGCACTGCCACAACGTAAAAGAGAAAAAAAGGATCTGCTGGGTGGATGACAATTTGTGGGAGGAACACAACAAAATAAATGGGGTTATATTGAAATGACCGCCCTTGGTCGGGAAAAATCCCGAGTCGCTCCGGCTCATAGAACCGGCTGCCTCGGGAAGCGGCAGCCATTAGTCTGCCACCACAGAGCGTCTACAATCAGTATCGGTGGTGCTGCAGCTGGCAGTAGCACTACATCTGAAGCAGCTGTAGCGAGTAGCAAGACGCTGGTGTGAGAATTCAAGATTTCGGTTTGCTCCGAGCATAATTAAATAATTTAAAGAGGGTGTTACATGCATGTGTTAGGTTAGGTTAGGTTGAACTGGCCGGTCCATGAGGACCTCACATAGACTGAATAAGTCCGTATTGTTACCAGAAGTTTGTTTTAACGACCAAACATAAAACCCTATCAAAAACCAGGACCTATGTTATAAAATAACTCCGTCCTCTTCGCAAATACTAGAAGCTTCCTAGGATTTAAGCCGCTTGCTGCTTCTAGATCTGACAGCTGTATCACTCCTAATAGCTGGAGTGTTAGCCTGGAAAGCGCAGGACAAGAGCAAAGAATGTGCTCGATCGTTTCATCCTCCAGCCCGCACTTCCTACATCTGCTATCACTGGCCAAGCCTAATTTAAAGACATGTGACGCCAGCAGGCAGTGTCCAGGCAGAATACCCGTCATGAGTCTACAAACCTCTCTTTTAAATCATAGAAGCAACTTTGTTAGTCTAAGGTTCTTAGACTTGCACATAATCTTCGACACTTTACAGCCCCGCGCTTGAACCCACGCCTTTCCTGCTTGGTCGATCATGTGCACCCCTCGCCTTCGCTTAATTTCGCCCAGTCTAATTTGGACGTATACGGAGCAAGCTTGAAGGGATGCGCCCTTTTTAGCTAATTCATCCGCTTTTTCATTCCCATCTATTCCCTTATGGCCTGGGACTCAATATAGATGTATGCTTCTCCCTGTTCCGATTCTCTCCAGGGACTACTTACACTCTAACACGTATTTAAATGCTGTGGTATGCGAGATTATTACCTTAATTGCTGCTTGGCTGTCAATATAAAAGTTAACACGATTGCAGCTTGGGCTATTTTTTTCCAGAGTTTGTACTGCTTTAGTTACTGCTACTATTTCCGCTTGGAAAACGCTAAAGTAATCCGGCAGCCTGAAGGATCTGTTTATTTCCGGATCAGCACAGTATACCGCAGACCCTGCTCCTTCCACTACTTTGGAACCATCTGTGTACACATGTATCGCCTCGTTCGCCATTTTAGCACCTTTGCGCCAACCGTCCACCTCTATTGTGGCCTTATCATCGCCCTCGAAGCGCAGATAGGGAATCAGGTAATCTGTTTGTCTTGTGATTGATGACGCTATACTACTATGGCCGTATGGTCGGCGCTCAGGCTGCCCCGAAGCACTGAGCCTGGTTGCAGTTGTTAGCGTTATGTTTTTTGCTACCAGGTCTACAGTTGGAATGTGCAGAATTGCATACAGTGCAGCTGTGGGGGTTGTTTTCAGGGCTCCCGTAATGCTAAGCAGTCATAGTCTGCATACTCTTCTAATTTTTTGAGGTAGGTTGCTTTTTGTGTGGCTTTTCACCAAACAAGAACTCCATAGTATAGGATAGGGCTTACAGTCGCTGTAAAAACCCAATGAGAAAGAGAGGGCGATAAGCCCCACGTACACCCCAGAATTCTTTTACATGCATAAAGTGCCGTTGAAGCCTTCTTCACCCTCTCCCCCACGTTGAGCTTCCATGACAGCTTACTGTCCAGATGATTCCTAGATACTTTGTGCAAGGTTTCTCCTGTAGCGTCACCCCTCCTAACTTGGGCCTGATCCAATTTGGGACCTTGTACCTCTTTGTAAACAAGACCATGTCCGTCTTATTCGCGTTGACTTTCAACCTGACATTTGATGCCCTAGTATGAATATTCCGAAGCGCCCGATCCATCAAAGAGCTAATCGTTGGAAGGCACTTTCCACTTATGACAATTGCAACGTCATCCGCGTAAGCCAAAGGTTTACGGATCCCTCATCAAATCGCCTGAGCAGTTGGTTGATGACCGGAGTCCACAGCAGAGGTGATAGCACCCCTCCCTGCGGCGTTCCCATGTCCACTGATTTCATAGCGTCGTACAATCCCTATTGTGATGCAATCTTCCTGCTATTTAACATGCAGCCGATCCCTCTGTTTAAGGCTGGATGTACTTTAATGTAATTAAGACCGTCCATAATAGCCCATTTAGAGACATTATTGAAAGCCCCGGCAATGTCTAAGAAGACTCCCAGAGCATATTCCTTATATTCCAGGGCTTTCTCTACGCTTATTACCACCCTATGCAATGCGGTGTATACCGACTTGCCTTTGGTGTACACATGTTGTGTTGTGGAGAGCAGCTTTTCATCCACGTTGGACTTTATGTACAAATCTATCAGCCTCTCAAAGGTTTCGAACAGAAATGATGTTAAGCTAATGGGTGTATAATCTTTGGCATACACGTGACCGATCTTTCCTGCCTTTGGTAGGAAAGCTACACGAACAGTTCTCCAAGAGTGCGGTACATTATTCAGTCTTATGCACCCATCGAATAATATTTTAAGCCATTCCACGACCGCCACACTTGAGACTTGTAGCATGGCCGGGAATATACCATCTGGGCCCGGCGATTTAAACTTAGATAACGTCTTCACTGCCCGCTCGATCTTGGTATCGATCACCTAGCCCGGCACTACCCGCTCCGTGATCGAAGTGCGAGTGCTGTCTGCTGGCTCTTCTAAACCATCTCCCGATGGGAAATGTGTATCGAGAAGCACCTCAAGGGATTCCTAACTATTACGCGACCATTCACCGTTATCTTTCTTTATTAGTCCCTGGACTATATTTCCCTTTGCTATGACTTTTTTCAACCGTGCTGTTTCGCGTTCTATGCCCGTACAGAAACTTTTCCATGAGATTTCTTCGCCCTGGAAATTGCACGCTTGTAGATCCTCAGTAGATCCCTGTATTCGTCCCGACACGCACCGCTTTCCGCGGTCTTTGCTAGCTTAAGCATTTCTTTACCTGTCTTCTTAGAATATTCAGCTCATTGCTCCACCATGGCGGCTTTGCTTTTCTCTGATTCTTCTTAGAGGGCAAGCTTTGTAATACGCAGTCATAAGCGTCCTAGTTAGGAATTCATTAGACCCCTACAGTTCTTCCACATTGGTAACCTCTTTGGGTTGTCCCAGTTTCATTTCTACCTGTTTCTGGAATTTAGTCCAGTTTGTTGACCTAGGGTTTTTAAAGGTTCCTCCCTTCTCTATTCTTTCTGGGGGATGCTGAAGCTTATATACGTATGGTCGGAGAAGGATGGTCTATCAAGAACCATCCAATCATACCTTGATAAATCACGTTCGGAGCTCAGTGTAACATCCAAAACATTGCTGGATGATGGACCAATGTATGTAGGGACATTTTCCCTGGTGGCTTTCTACAAATTGGTTTGCAGGATGTAACAAAGTAGAGATTCGCCTCTCGTTCGTATCTGATCCTCTCCACGCATTGTGGTGCGCATTTGCATCCGCGCCTATGAACAACCGCCCTTCGTCCTGTACTAGTTTAGTATACAACAACAACTTTATTCAATATTAATTACTAAATCTATGCTTACAACGTTATTCTTTGCTGCTCACTGCGCGACTGACTATTTCTTGTACAGCTCAATTCTACCTTCGGTTAAATGCAATATATAGTTATGCATACATATGTTTTACATACTGAACAGTTCAATAGCAATACCTAAATAATGTAAGTAGTGAGAGAATGAGTCAAATTTATAGTTTGAGTGCATGAGTTCTACTCGAACATAACACCCCTTAACGCCCAGGAACAGTATAATACTCCGGCGGTCTTCGAGCTCTTTTGGATCGTCGTGGAGTAGAAACATCAGATGTGTCATCTGCATCCCGATGGTCCGCTTGATGTGCTAAGGTAGAGGGAGAGGAACTTTGTTGCGGGGAACTCTCCGAAACGAATGGCGATGGTGGTGTGACAGACGGATTGTTTGCCTCTGACGTAATAGACTCTGATGAAGTGTCAGCGTCTAGGTCTTTGTTAGGCAAACCTAAATCTTCCGATGCTTCGGCAATCTGTCGGGGCCGTATTTGATCAATGTGCCGTTTTATGATACGCGAGTCGTTGAGCATCACATTATACGATATGGGTCCATTTCTGGCAGTTATTTTCGCTGGACTCCACTTAGGACCTGACGAATAGTTCCGCACCCAAACTAGGTCTCCATCCTTGAAAGACTTCTCGTTTATTGGTTTTTGGTTTGCATTATTTGACAGCTCATGCGGATGTATTTTATCGAAATATGTTTTTAGTTGTCTTTTGAACATAAGCTCGGCAGGTGAATGACCAGTAGACGTATGTGGTGTAATATGTTGGTTGAACAAAAATCTTGCCAATTTCAAATCGATGTCCTGCCATTCTGGTGTTTTCTTCAGAAAGTCTTTAGTTGTCTGGACCATTCTTTCCGCTTGTCCATTTGAAGATGGGTGGAACGGAGCACAACGAATGTGCCGTATTAAATTGTCTTGCATGAATTTTTTGAATTCTTCAGATGTGAAAGCTGTCCCGTTGTCTGATACTACTTGATCGGGTAGGCCGTGAGTTGCGAATAGTGATCTGAGTGGTTTGATAGCCGATTGCGATGAGGTTGATTTGACCAGGAAAACTTCAAGCCACTTGGAGAACGAATCCACAACTATGAGGAACAACTTGCCACGGAAAGGTCCAGCAAAATTAATGTGAAGGCGTGACCACGGATTTTTCGTTGTTTCCCACCAATGAATTGGAGCGTGTGCAGTCTCGTTTCGATTCACTTGACATGGTTCACACGACTTTACAATATTTTCGATTTCCTTTTCCATATTGGGCCACCAAACATAGCTCCTTGCTAAAGCTTTCATACGTACAATGCCTGGATGACCAGTATGCAATGCGCTGAGGACAACCTGTCTGCTTTCCGGAGGTATGATGGTTCTATTTCCCCATAGTAGGCACCCTTTCAAAGATGAGATTTCTTGGCGCCGAACATAAGACGCGTAAAGCTTGTCTGATCGCCTCATACTTGGCGGCCACCCTCTTAACGCCCAGCTGAGAACCCTCGCCAAATCCGAGTTTTTAGCAGTTTGTGCAGCAATTTGCTTTGCGTCTATTATAGGTTCGTTGAGCGTTTCTATCATCAGTACATCCTCTTTAGTTTTTTGGTTTTCTTCGGCTGGTGGTAACCGACTCAAAAAATCAGCATTTGCCAACTTCCTACCGGAACGGTGTACAATTTCAAAATCGTATGCATTTAGAAAAATACGCCGGCGGAGCATTTGCACTGATATTACGTTAGGTACGGGTTTGGTCGTATTGAAAATACCCAAAAGGGGCCGATGATCGGTAACCAAGATAAACTTACGACCATATAAGTAATCGTGAAATTTTTTTACACCTGCTATCAAAGCCACAGCTTCCCGATCGATTTGGGCTTAATTTCGTTCTACTTTTGTTAAAGTCCTTGAGTAGAACGCAATTGGCTTCTCCGAGCCGTCATCCATGCGGTGGCTTAGAACAGCGCCAATCCCATAAGGCGATGCATCACACACTGCTATAAGAAGCAATTTCGGGTTGTAGTGCACTAAACAACGTTCAGATACTAGGAGCTGTTTCAGGTTTTCGAACGCCCGTTGATGCTCTGTTTTCCAACTCCAATGGCAATTTTTATCAAGCAGTCGATGCAATGGCTCGGCGATTGTTGCTTTGTTTGGCAAGAATGAATGATACAAATTTAGGAGGCCTAAGAACGCCTGCAGCTGGTTTTTGTCCTTGGGAGAAGGAGCGTTTTGAATAGCTTTGACTTTGTTCTGTGATGGCCTAATTCCCAATGAATCCAGCCTGAATCCCAGAAATTCGATTGTTGAAACCCCAAAAGAACACTTGTCTTTTCTCAATCTAAGGCCTGCTTTGTCGAACCGGTTGAAAACCTCTTGCAAGCGATTTGCAAGTTAACTTTCAGTTTTTCCCATTACAACAATATCGTCAAAATATGGCAACACACCTGGGATATTTCTTAAGAGCGTTTCTATGAAGCTTTGAAATATTCCAGGTGCCGAAGAGATCCCGAATTGGAGTCTCGTAACTCTGAAAGCGCCTTTGTGAGTGACTATTGTTTGCAACAACGATGATTTCCCGTCGACTTGCAGCTGCTGATATGCCTGTGCAAGATCAATTTTTGCAAATATACTGCCACCCTCAATAGAAGATAGTAAAGTGTTGATAGCTGGTATCTGAAAGTTGTGTGGCTTTAATGCTTTGTTGAGCGTAGACTTATAATCGCCACAAATGCGAATAGTTCCATCACTTTTAGGAACCGGCACAATAGGTGTAGCCCAGTCCGAGTACTCAACTGGCATCAATATCCCTTGCACACACAGGCGGTCTATTTCAGCTTCGACAAGACTCTTGGTGTCTAATGGAATGCGAGGTGGATATCGTATAGGTTGAACAGCTGCATCGATGTGAAGAGAAACTGGGCTCCCTTTGAAACAGCCAAGCTCCTCTGTAAAGAGGTGATAAAATTGTTTTAAAATACGACGATGATGATTCCTGAATAGCATTGACGCCATGGATGCTGATGCCTAATGGAGCGAACCAATTACACCCTAGTACGTTGGAACGGTTGCCCTCTACAACAACGATGGGTAAACAGTTGACTTGACGTCCGTTGTATGAGACGTCCGTGCCAAACTTTCCTAATATAGGAATTTCGTTCCGTTGAAAATCAACAAGTCGAATGTCACAGGCATGCATGATTGGCTTGCTTACTGGCCACACACGCTCAAATGTATTTGACGACATTATGGTGTAGTTTGAACCCGAATCGATTTCGAATGTGCAATTATGTTTATTGATACTGACAGTAGTTGATTTCTTTAAATCGGTCAGCGGTAAAATTTGATTAATGGATTGTGGTGGCTTTTGCTTCTTCGAGCGACCTGATGAACGCGTTGGTTTTTGCTGATGCCCAGAATTGGATGCCGATGAGCGACATACGCGTTGAAGGTGACCTTTAGTGCCACAAGATGAGTAGATTGTTTCTCGATGTGGACATTGGCAGCGGGAATGGAGCCACCACATCCATTGCATGGTTTCGCTTTCAAATTAGGTTTGTTACGGAATTTCATACGATCTTGGCGAGTATTGTTGCTAACCCCTACTTGGTGAACGGGTTCTAGATTGCGCATTTCAGATGCATGTTTAAATGCGGATTCTGCTGCAGTAGCTCGATCAATAACTTTTTGTAGTTTTAGGTCAGTTTCCGCTAAAAGGCTGCGTTGTAATACCTCATCACGTAGTCCACATACTAAGCGATCACGAAGCATGCGGTCTAAGGACACTCCGAAGTTGCAATCAACAGCCAATTTGCGCAACGCCGCAACGTATTCAGAAAATTTCTCATTTGTTTGTTGGTCGCGTTTGTGGAATTTGAAATATGCGGCGATTTCCGATGGCCGGGGTGAAAAATGACTTGTTAAAATCGTTTTTATTTCGTCTAAAGTTCACTCACCTGACGGGGCGAGGCCAATGACGACAGCAGGTCATACAAGGGTGCTCCGGCTAATGTGAGAAATACGGCCTTTTGGCGATCATTACCCTGTACGTCATTGGCCAACAAATATAGATCGAACCTAGCGATGTATGAAGTCCAGTTTTCTGGATGTTCCAGAGTGAACGGTTCCAAATTCCCAAGGGTCGACATTCTACCGCAAATTATCCCCTGAATACTTTTTGCGTTCTGCTGCCTTAATTGCGCCGTTGCTTCTGGTGATTCCTTAGATTCCGTTGTTTTTTCTCCCTTTGGCGACATGCGTTGATGAAATCGTTTGATTTTTTAAATTGGACTTTTATTTGCCCTTTTGCATGGGATTTTTACAATTCTTACGTAGCGCGAACGAAACAGTGAGCAACAAAAAATGTTAAGCAACGTTGTGTGTATACTAATGATTTTCGGAATCCTACCGACTGCGCCAGTTTAGTATACAACAACAACTTTATTCAATATTAATTATTAAATCTATGCTTACAACGTTATTCTTTGCTGCTCACTGCGCGACTGACTATTTCTTGTACAGCTCAATTCTACCTTCGGTTAAATGCAATATATACTTATGCATACATATGTTTTACATACTGAACAGTTCAATAGCAATACCTAAATAATGTAAGTAGTGAGAGAATGAGTCAAATTTATAGTTTGAGAGCATGAGTTCTACTCGAACATAACAACTAGCCTCTTGCACTCCATCGGTGAAACCTCCGCAGCATGGGCCATGTAGCAGGATGCCAGGATAAGTGCCTGCTTATTCCTTTGCTCAACGGCCACCACTACGAGGTCCTCAGTAGTATAAGTAGGCAGCATATATGAATGCAGCTCTTTCCTTACCATTACTACAGCTCGCACCCGTCCTTCCGTTTGCGCATAGTAAACGATAAATCCGCGCGCGTTAAGTCCAGAAACCTTTCCTCCCGATGAGAGCCACAGCTCCTGGATCAGCGCCACGGCAAACGAACTCCTCAAGGGTTAGGAGGAGTTCGTTCGACGCCATTTTACTGTGTTGGAGGTTTATCTGTAGGACTCGCAGCACTTTTGGGCTGCTTTTCCCCTCCAGCACCTTCATCGTGACGTCGTCGTACTCCTCTTGCCCTATTGGTTTAGAGTGTTCGAAGCCCCCTTCAGCCCTTTGTAACTGTTATGCCGAGTGTTCCTCTGTGCGACTCATAGCACCATCTGGCTCTTGGTCCTCTTCTAACACCTTCGTGTTGACGTCGGCTACCTCCATCTGTCTTTTTTCCCTTAGGCTTTTGAGGTCCTTTTCGAACTCGCCCACTTCCAGCGTGTTAGGATTTTTATCGTCGGACTTCTTTTCCTGAGTCGCATATAAATTTTGCCTGTACCAAAGGACATTTTTCCAAGTAGCGTGTACAATACCTCCTCCGCCTGCTTGTTTATTTGGAAGATGTGGAACTGACCTTCCTCCGTAGGCCGAGATACAGTAAGTACCTTCCAATCCTGTGTCGGTATGCTCGGATTCTGATTTGCAGAAGTAGCAGTGTATCCACCGACTTCATCACGCATGGTATCCATACCTTAACTTTTGGTACCGTGGGGATTTGCGCTTTATCCACCACTTCAAACCGCGCCACGAAACACCCATTGGCATTATTCGACCGAGATTATACTTTCTGCGGCCCATTTTGGCCTCGTCTATTTCAACGGTTTTTCCGGGATCGCCTATCATACTATCCCCGTTGTGTAAGCTCTAGTCTACCAAGACCTCCCTGAGGAAGCTTACCCAATCGTAGCAGCTTTGCTTTGAGATACCCAGGTCTCCCATAAGCGAATCTACCTTCGGATAGGGAGATCTTACGAACAGCACAACAAGCTTATATAGTTTTCTAATGCTGAGCTTGGCTCCCGAAAAGAAGGTGTCGGATTTGCGGCTCTTTACAGGATTGAAAGGAAGCATTTTACAGATTTGAAAGGAAGCATTTTGCTCATTACTAAACAAAATTAAGGACCATCTCCGCAAACGCTTTCGAGGGAAAGCTGAACCCCTATTTTAAAATTATGCGCCAAACTCAGACTCCTTGGTGATGGCAGCTATCAAAAATGATTTTGGAGTTGGACTGGTTTTACATATTATTGAGGATCATATTTATGCGAAGTGGATTAAAACCCAAAGAGCAAAAATTGTATTTTACTCTAAAACAGGATTCCCAGGAGTAATGTTGTTGTTGTTGTTGTGGCGATAAGGTTGCTCCCCGAAGGCTTTGGGCAGTGTTATCGATGTGATGGTCATTTGCCGGATACAGATCCGGTACGCTCCGGTAACACAGCACCATTAAAGTGCTAGCCCGACCATCTCGGGAACGATTTATGTGGCCACATTAAACCTTCAGGCCATCCCTCCCTCCCTACCCCCAAGTTCCATGAGGAGCTTGGGGTCGCCAGAGCCTCGTCTGTTAGTGAAACAGGATTCGCCGCGGATAGGTGAGGTTGACAATTGGGTTTGGAGAATCTATATATTGCGCTGGCAACCTGAAAGGTTGCGCTACACAGCTCCCTGGATCTGGTATTTTAGTCGCCTCTTACGACAGGCATACCCACCGCGAGTGTATTCTGACCCCCTAAGCTGGGGGATCCCAGGAGTAGTGATTAGTATCAACGGGACTCACGTTCGCCTAATTTCACCTATATTGGCTGCATCCGAACTGCGGCCAGCCTCGTCCGACTTCGGAATGTCGCTCCATAAAGTCAAAAATTATTCAATGTAATCCTTCATTTAAACATTCTTTTTTCTATAAATGTGTACAGAATTGTTGATTATTGTTTGATTAAAAAAGTTTAAATACCGGCTTTAAATTTTTTGTTTTGTTTTTGGTAACTTTTTTTTGAGCCCGTGCACCATCTAACTCTTATCAAAGGTGGTATCAAAAGACGCGTTTTGGTCTCCGTTTTTAGGATTCGAAAGCAGAAATTAAAAATTTTATTTCTGTCGAAAAATATTTACAAAAACCCAAAAAATGGTCCGAGGGTCCGAAATATGAGGCCCGATCCACAGTTTGTTTGCACAGAATATCTTTCTGCGTTGGGGGTCTTTGGCCGCGATTTGTAAAAATAACCCTGGTGGGTCCAACGCCTTTCTGCATTAGTGTGTACAAAAAGTCTGGCAAAATACAACCACATGAAAATTTTAACCGAAATGATATGACAGAAATTAAATTTTTAATTTTTGTTTTCGGATTCTTATATCGGAGGTCGAAGCGTGTCGTTTGTTACAAACTTTGAAAATTTTTGCTAAAAATTAGGTGGTGAGCCGTCTTCTAAAACGTAAAATTTTTTCAAAACAACTGCAAAATTGTATGAGACAACTGCTAGTAATCAGTTGTAAGATTTTGAGGTCTTTGACAACTACACCAACACAAGGTTGTAAACGGTAATGCCACAAAAAGTTGTTAGACTAGACAACTCAACCGACATTTTTTTTGATAGGTTGAGTTGTAATCTGTAATACCAATCTGCGAAATTTGAACCCAACCAGAGTGGAGTTGTAAACGGTAATAGGGGCATATGATCGTCGGCGCTCTTGATCACTAATGTATTGGTGACACTATTGCTTATTTGACATTTTTATGTGGTTGCTGCTTTTGAGCCTTCAAGGCTTGCTTGAACAACTCATTTAAGCTGCTGATGACTATCTTCCTCGATATGAGGTTTTTATAAAATGTTAATTTTTTTCTTGGTTCATGTTTTCTGGATTCTGATATGTGTAGCACTTACCACAGAGATCAAACACAAAAAATTTGTGGAATTTTGATGTTTCCTAATTCAAATTCAATATGTATCTGTGGCAGATCCCGTTTGTTGTCAGTTATCTTCAATGAACTCAAATTTAGAAAAAAAGTACCCAAATTACCCTTTGTAACTGCATTACTGTAAGACCCCGCTTCGCACAAATGTCGCTATATTGGGGGCGTTGACTGGTCGTTTCTAAGCTAGCATCAATTAGGCCGATTTGGTGGGGACAGGTTCCGGTTCAGACAGCTATGCAGCTGTCCTCAAAGTTGTCGAATTGGGTTGGAAAACTGTGAGCGTTGAGAAACTCATGGGACAAAGGTTAATGCTGTCAGAGCACGTACTGGTGGCATTGCTGAGTTATTCAAAAAGAAACAAAGTTACACAACTGACGGAGCATGATACCATGATCAGTCCCCGTGAAGTGCAAGTAAAGGATGATGGCAGCATTGAAACGGTACCGACCAAGACCATCATGCTCCGGTTGGCGCCGGTGTTATTCGTTTAGGAGTGGGGTCGGAATGGGCAAGCTTAAGGGCGCAGGCCGTATACGCCGTCACGCTCCTGAAGTTACTGCAAGAATTCACTGACACTATAGGTGGTGTTGGTATGAATTGTTAATTACATTTTACATTTTTTACATTCTGAGTATTCGTTTACGAAGATGACTAAATATAACCGTATCTTTAAATTGTATTAAAGCTTTAGCGCAATTTGTTTTAAAATAAACAATATATTAAAATTTGGCTAGAGTCAGTAGTAAAGCGTTATTAGATATGCTGAAGTTTTAAATAATTTTAGAACTTTGACAAAAATTTCGAAAGTAAATTTCGAATTCGGAATATTGCTTCGTAGCGGTTCTGCGAAAGCATAATTCCCTGCACGACCTCATATACAAATCAGAGGCTGTATTCTGCAACTCAATTCAAAGAAAATGCCATTCGAAAATGCGAAACAAACCTTTTTCGAACCGAGAGAATTGCTCTCTAGCTGTCGTATTTGTTTCTCCATTATTCCACTATGCGTGAATAGAATTCAATATTCGCGAAATAAGTGTCGAATGTGAAAATGAATCAAACGCATTTCGGTAATTGTTGGGTGTGGTACCGGGTTTCGGTACCAGCCTTTGCTACACCGATTAACTTTTAATCACCTAGTACAAAGTTAGCGCCCTGTTAGCCAAGCAACAATCAACTCTTAAAAGACCCTTGAAGCTTATAGTCAAACACTCCCTCTGACTCAAGATGTGCGATGCGAGTGGCAGTGACGCCTCGACGTCATCTGCAAGCTGGTGTAGTGTTCTGATCGCTAGCTAGGGGGCACAGGTGACCCCAAACTTTACCGTGTTGAGCTCATATACGCCGACAGGGTCATCTGCTTTAAGGCGAAAGACTATTCGTTGGTATTGGGTTTGGTTTTCCTTTACCCAGATTTGCCTGTACATCTTCTCAATGTCGCTGTTGAAGACGTACTTGAAAAATCCCCATCGGAGGAGTAGTATGGTTAAGTCGGCTTGAAGTATTGGGCCTGGGTGTAGGACATCGTTCAGGCTCGTGCCGTTGGAAGTTAAGCACGACGCGTTGAATACGACCCTTACTTTTCTCGTTGTGCTTTCTTCTTTGATATTCTTTTGCGGCAAGAAATAGAAATCAGATGATTGTGGGGGGGGGGGGGCTACGGTGTGCACCTTGGAAATGTGCCCTAATGTGACGTATTCTGTCAGTACCCTGTTGTATTCCGTCTGTAGGGCCGGTGTCTTGGCTAGGCGTGTCTCGTTCCGATAGAACTGAGAGCAGACGCTCTTAAGAGATGGGCCCAAACGGAGGGCTTTTGGGAAGTCTTGTTTGAAGGGGGGGGGGCGACGGTGTACCTCCCGTCACAGTTCCTTTCCGTTGTGGTTTTATAAAGTGCCTCGCAATAGGCATTATCTTCAGTCAAGGCCTTTTTTGTAGGTACGTTTTCAAGTTCCCAGAAAGCGGTTAGTTGATTGTCTAGGCAAATTTCGTTAAAAAAGGATACCCGTGTATTAGTTGGGTGAGGTGCTTCTGCACGACCGGTCAAAATCTAACCGAAGACGGTTTCTTGGGCGAGAAGTGTATTTAAAACGTTCTTCCGGATACCGTTTAGTATTATCTGGGGATAAATGTCGCTTCCCAGGATGAGGTCGACTGGTTCGTTAACGAAGAACCTTTTATCCGCCAGAACAAAATCAGGGAACTCTTGTCGAGTCATTGCGTAAACTTGGCATGTTAAGGGGTCTATAAGGGAACCCAGTCTAATGGAGCAGGATTCTTTCACCTCTACAGATGGGGTATTATTAATGCCTGAGACTTGGACGTGCAATCATTTAGATGGCAGATGTATTCTATGTTTGAGTCTTTCTGTTATAAGCGAACATTCCGACCCCGAATCTATAAGTGCTCTCGCGGAGAAATCCACTCCATTATAATTTATTTTAACTCGTGTTGTGCCTAGTAATACCCCCTTTGTTGTATGTGTATGACAGGAAGAGACGCTGTTAATATTTTCTTTTCTCTTGTGCTGTAGGAAGATGGAGCAAGGTTTTGTGCCTTGCGTGGCACGTGCTGCAATTAAATGGACTAGTGCAGCATGTCACTGTGTGTCCACCCGACAGACAATTCAGACAATAACTATTGCTTTTTACAAAATCTATTTTTCCTGACGTGGACAACCTACGGAATCTTTGGCAATTTCGTAATTTGTGCTGCATACTGTTGCACATATTACATGCCAGTTTTGGTACGCTGGCTTGGTAAACCCCAAGTTTTGTAGAATTTTCACTAGAATTTGAATTTTGACTTTTGGACGCTTTTATGGGTTTGCTACCCCTGAGATCAGAAACCGTCTCTCCGTCTGGAAGCGATTGGACAGGAATTTTTCCATATCCTCCCATTTCGGTATGTCAGTTTTCCTTTCCACGGTCTGTTCCCAGAGAGTCAAGGTAGATTCGGCAAGTTTTGTTGAACACAAGCATGTTATAATTGCATCCCAATTTGTGATGTCAATCTTATGACATTGCAGCGGAGATATGCAATTGTTGATTTCACGTTGCAACCTTTTGATTGAGTTTCCACACTCCTGTTCGACTGCCATCAGATTAAATAAAAGTTTTAGTTGCGTGTTGACAAGGATACGCTTGTTTTCGTACCTGTCGCTTAAATTTTTCCAGGCGGTTGCAAACCCCTCGTTTGTTAACGAACACCTTCCCGCAATTTCCTTTGCCTCCCCTTGCGTTTTTTGTTTCAAATAGTATAATTTCTCAACATCTTTCAGTTCAGTATTGTGGATGTAAATGGCCGTTAACATATCTCTAAAGGCTGTTCAGGAAAGGTAGTCGCCTTTAAATGCATTGGTGTCGCAAGGCGGCAGCCGCATTTTATGTCCACGGCGCGAAGAGTCTTCATCCTTTGCTTCATCTTTTGCCGGCTGTGGGGTGATAGCTTCGACTTCAGCCGCCACAGCAGACATGTATTGCAGGTAGCATGCGAAGCAACTTTTATTCTTCTTCCTAAGTGCACTTAGGTCCTCTTTGGACAGATCACGATTACCGAGAAGACTTTCGTATGCAGACTTGGTTTTCTTCCATAGTGCCCTTAGCTCCTCTTGCAGTAGTGCAAGGGTGTGCTTGTTCCGGGATTCGGCCGAGGTGCAGTTGAAGTCTTGTTCAAACTCGACTATGGAATCCGCCAATCTAATATACGTCTCCATTGCTTTTATTAATCTGAATATTTTGTTTCTTTGAAGGTTTCGAGCTTGGAGGTAAACGACTTAGTGGCGTTGGTATAAATGGAACCGCGACAAAAATTATAAGTGTGTATCTTTTTGCAAGTAGTGCAGCTATCAATCCTGATGTGATTGTGCTGAGTCTAAGTACAGTGTAAAAAAAAACACGGATCGACATACTGATGCGATTAAATGCGTTAACACAGATAGAAATCCGTATGTGAATTTGGTGTGTTAAGCAGAAAATTTTATCCAGATGGAAATCTGACGTGAATGTAGTGTGTAAGAAACAGTGATATAAAACCCTGATAGAGATCCTCACGAGGATTTAATTATATAAACCACAGATAGAAATCCTGACGAGGATTTAATGTGTCTACAGTGATATGCACTGCAGAGAAGAGAATCGTCTACAAATATTTAATGTGTCTTACAAGTGTGTTGGACACAGATAGAAATATTTTCCAAAAATTTGGCGTTTCTAAAAAAAGTTTTAAAACGCAAATAGTAATCCCGTTGTGGATATAATGTGTCAACCTCGAGATTTGAAACACAAATAGAAATCCTTATGTGGATTTAATGTGTATAACCTAGAAATTTTAACCACAGATAGAAACCCCGATGCGGATTTAATGTGTCAACCAAATGATGTGATACACAGCTGGAAATCCTAACGAAGATTTAATGTGTATACAGAAACAACGCTAAGTGAGCGCTATCCCAGAGTAGCCAACCAGGGTATCATTCCCAATATAAGAAAATAAATTTGTTTATCCAATTTAATGTGAAAGATTACAATTTTAATTATTTATTACGAAAAGGTTAAAAAAATACAAGCTATATAACATAAAGCTGTATAGATCAATTGTGTTCGTAATTGTGATTTGCAACCAATATGAATAAGCCACTATCCACTCAACGCAGTGCTAATTTTTCGACTTTTCGGTATTATTCCAGTTCGCAACTGATTAACAAAGTGTGTTCCGGGATGGATGTACAAAGGCTATCAACCAAGTGAAAATATGGTTCCTGTTGCAAGGTTTTTGTCAACGTATGTGACGAATCGTGGTGTACACAGTACAGTGATGAGTGTGTGAAAAAAAAAACTAAAAAAATTCACTGACTGTCTGCCTTGAGCGGTGTCGGGTAACCCTTACCACTGGTGGGGGGAATTCCCCGATCGTCAAAAGGCGTTGTGTGCTTAGTAATCACGAAATTTATTTCCACCTGCTTTTCCTTTTTTGGTATCTACCACGGAGGGCACTTTTTTACGTAAATCACGTAAATAGAAAAAAAGTTTGTGCACCCAAGCAACCACGTAAGCACTTTAAGTTTTTTTTGATGAATTGATTCGTTGTGCAGCGATGTGTTGATGCGATGGACTGTATGATGATAATGGACTGTGACTGATGAATGTGATCTTGTGATGATGATATGATGTGTTTTTGTTTGTAGTGGACTGTATGTGATGTTGATGACTGGACTGTTTGATGTTGTGATGGTGATGTGATATTGTGTGATGAAGCTAATGGACTGTATGATTTGTAATGGATTGTATGTATGATGTATGTGATGTTGTGAGATGATATGCTGATGCTACTATAATTCTGATGCGACGGGTTGGTACACAGTGCTCGTTCGTTTTTAATTTTTCGCTGGTTTTGCTGGTGTTTGTATTTCTAATAACCTCCTTTGAATTATGTCTGAAAACTCCAAATTTTTGATTTTTGGTTTTACAAAGTGTTGATTTCCTGAATCTTGTTTTTCTCGGCGCGTAGGACCAATGTTTGCGGGGGGACGTGGCACCCGGTTCGTGGAGCGCGATCGCACGCAAATAAAAAGAAAATAGAGACAGAAATTAGTAACTAGTAATAATAAGTTTATTCACTGTATATAAAAACAATTGATCTCTGGGTTTCATAAATAGAATAATTAGTGCCAAATTACCAAATGGCGAATGCAAAGTTTAAAAACACAATTCAAAGTTGAAAAATACAATGCCAAATATGAATATTAGAGTATGGAGTTATAATGAAGATGAGAAAAGATGGTCGGTTTTAGGTTACTCACCTGGGGCTAGCTGCTGGCTCGTGAACGTTCCAAAAAAGAAGTGAAAGAGTTTAAAACGAAAAAGGTCCGCACCACCTGCCAATAGCTAACTTTCGTCGAGTTTTTCCCCTTTGAAGTCAGCGCTCGGCAGGGGTGGACCGTTACCGGTAAATAATAATATTACTAAACATGTGCATTAGGGTGGTCGTGAATATTTAGGCTGGTGGTCTAAACAGATATAGATTAAAAAGACGATCAAGTACAGAGTAAAGTTATTTTTTTGCAAACATTGTTTTTGTTGTTGGTTCGAAATACATTTTCTATAAACAATTGAATATTTAAACAATTTCTGCACCTTGCAGACGGACATTTTAAAGAACAGCTTATGTAAAATCCATTTCTGAGATAATCTATGAAAAAAATGCTTGGTCAAAAGAATTTAACGACCCTTACATAACTAAAGCACTTTTTACAACATTAGTTAGGCCAATATTAGAATACGGCTCGATAATTTGGAATCCGCGTTATCAAGTCCATGCAGACAGTCACGAATCAATACAAAAACAATTTTTACTATTTGCCTTAAGAAATTTCCAATGGGACTCTTTAACTAATCTTCCACCTTATACTAATCGATTAAAGCTTATCAATCTTCCAACTCTTGCTGGTCGAAGGGAAATGCTTGGTGTAATATTTATGGCAAAACTTTTAAATGGATCAATTTCGAGCCCATTCCTTCTGAATGAAGTGAACTTTTGCGTTCCCTCTCGGACATCGAGACACTTCAAACCTCTTCTGCTGAAACAATGTAGAACGAATTTCGAACAAAATGAACTTTTTCGGCGTTTATGCCAAGATTATAACTCTCACTCAAACACATTTGATAGCTCGGACTCCCTTTTTTCTATAAAAGAGATTGTTCTCACCTCTCTAAATTAATGTATAATACGTTTGCTTTTGTTCTCTTTAAGTATTACGCTTGGCTGATGAAATTTCTTCTGTAGCTGAGCAGTCTCAGATCGTGACGCTTGACAAACCGCTGCCCATCAAAGACTCGGCAAAATATAAAAAAAAAAAAAAAAAAAAAAAATAAAAATAGTTTGAAAACATTGCTTTGTATTACGAAACCTTTAGTAATAAAAATTTTGTTTAAAAAAACCTGAAGAATAAGCCGAACTACTCATGGCAGTATTCTTAATGTAATTGGCACTTGATGCAATTTTTTCTGGATCTGCTCTCGATGGTTTGGAGATCCTCAGAATTTTTATCGGGCTTACGCCGCATTTTCGCAGAAAATTACTGACGTTTCCAATTTTATTGGCACTATAAGCTACCCTGCATATTGTAGTGTAAACAGCCAACAATTTCAATGCCAAATAAGTAAATCAGTTGATGTGCTCCCCTGTAACAAAAATAGTCTAAATTTTCATCAACACAAAAAAAGGCATCTGCTAATTGTTGCTGACATAGCAATTCACACGATTTAATACAGGTATGTGTACAACGCACGACCAAACCAAATTTGCATTCCAGAAAATTTTCGGACATTGCATTTCCCACAGAAATCACAGCTCAACACAGATGTGTAGGTACATATTTTGTGTCGAGTTGTATGTAGGTATGTAAGTTTGTATGCTTAAAGTAAATATGTATGTAAGACTATGTTTAGAATAATTTAGTATAAATAAGCTGATAATATTTGAATAAAGAGGCATTCAAGCATTCGCTCATTGATGTTGACACCTCACCAAACCGTCTATTCTTTTTAATCTTTTATATGGCGATCCCGCCTATGATTCTGGTGGCTGATTTTTCAGCCTAAGGTCATTGCTGGCAAGGATATGCCTTTTATATGGTGATCCTGCCTTGATGATACTGGCTGATTATTCAGCCTAATTCATTGGTAAGGATTATCCTGGCTGATTACAGCCTAAGCCTTGTAAAAGAAAAAAAACACAATTTCTATTTTTGATGAATTTAATTTGGGCACCAACGATAAAGATCACATGAAAATTGCGGCAGTTGAAAAACCTCGACAGAACATATACTAAAATTGGAACGATACAGAGAAGATTAGCATGGCTTAGCTTAATTATGAAGTTGGTTTGACAATTTAGACATTATTTTTAAGCAGGAAAATATTCGGGCAACCTAACGGCTGCCTATTGACATGCAAAAATTATGTTTGTGCTGTAAAAAATTTTTTTAATTATTGAATTATGTTCCCAGAAGAGGACACATAAAATCGAAATCAAGTGCTTAGGTCGTTTTCATAAAACTCCTTAAATGTGAAAAAAAAATTTTTTTGAAATGCTTACTGATGTTTTACCAAAATAGAAAATTTTTTTTTAAGCCCAAAATGGCATAGAAAACAAAATGAAAAAAAAATAGCATAGGAATTAATTTTTAATAATTAAAAAAGAAAAAATGAACTGTATATAACTATTCATCATTTGAAAAAAAATATTTCAGAAGATTTTGTAAGAAAAATTAGAAATGTGAAAAATGTTAAACAATTTTTTCCTTAAGAACAAACTTTTTTAGAAATAAACCTTTTAAATAATAACTTTTATAATGCTAACTAAATAAAACAAAAAATAATAAGAAAAGTAAAATGGAATGCTTAATATAATAAACGTAAAAAGACCCCCAAAGAAATAGGAATACATTTTTAATTTCTCTTTAATTTTCTCTTTCAATCATATCATCTCTTCAAAATGTCTTAGTGGACAAAAATTAACCCCATAGCTGGTTACGAAGTGGGAAAAGGAAAAATTCCTAAAATTACCACCAGATCGGAAACTTAAAAAACAGCCACAATGAAGAAAATAAAAGGCCACAAAGAGAACCTTATTATAAATAAAGCGCTTCATATATATAAAGTTGCAATTAGACATGTCACGCTCGTTTTCATCCAAAAGCATAGAAAAATTGTAGTGTAATACAAGCAACCAGATTGTTGAGAAAGTTATTATTCATATTCATATTCAGTCTATGATTTACATCTTACAGACTAGATATAGAAATTATAAAAAAAAAAAATAGTAAAAAATTATAATATGCATTGATAATAGCTAAAGAAAGTATATGCATAATAATAGAAAAAAGTTAAATTAAATATCTAAATGTAAATGCAAAAGTATTTGGGACTTGAAGACATCCCTCGACTGAGAGAAATCAATATTTAGCCATCTCGAAAGTTTACTGAATTCTGCTAGAGAGCGAAAAATAGGATCGAAAAGGACATAGTTCAAAAGGTAGGGAAAAACGAAGTGATCTGCTGGGCACATTGAACGTGATTTTCCCGAGCAGGTCAGGGCAGTTTACCAAACCTGCCACGAGATCAAACACATAAGAAGGCTGCGGATCCACGAAATGAAGAGTTCCAAGCCAAAACCGAACAAATTTCCTTTGAACCCTTTCAATTCTAGCCGCATGACAGCTGTAAATAGGGTTCCAAATAATAGAAGCATACTCGATCTTTGAGCGAACTAAGGAAATATATAAATTCTTCCTGGTATAGGGATCCTTAAAGTCCTTAGCATAACGACGCAGGAAAGCAAGGTTTCTATAAGCTTTCGGAAGAACATAACAGATATGATTAACAAAAGAAAAATTAGTATCAAATACAACACCAAGATCAACAAATTCATAGACTGCATTCAAGAGACTGCTTTCTAAATAGAAATGTGAAAAAAAATTATTACTGGACTTCGAGAAAGACATGTGAAAACATTTTTTAACGTTTAGGTAGAGCATGTTAGTATTACACCAGTCAACTAGATTATTCAGGTCACGCTGCAAAAGGAAAACATCTGATGGACTATCAATCCTACGAAAGATCCTCAGGTCATCAGCATAAGGTAGAAAATTGGAAAACTGAAAGCAAGCACCAATGTCATTGATAAAGAGAACGAACAAGAGCGGCCCAAGGATACTACCCTGAGGAACCCCAGAGGTTGCCACAAAATTGTGCGACTTACAATTCTCAATATCAACACAAAGGGATCTATTAGACAGATAAGACTTCAACGAACTCAAGAATACCGAGTGGAAACCAATGAACCCCAATTTCTTCAGTAGAAGCTGATGAGACACCTTGTCAAATGCCTTGGAAAAGTCTGTATATATGGTATCCACCTGCGAACCGACTTTAAAAGCTAATATGTGACTGCAGAGTGACCAGAAACAAACCCATGTTGGCGCGGATCTATAATGCTCTTAACAACAAAGAAAAGTTTTTCCTTAATAATTATTTCGAAAAGCTTAGAGCAAACTGAAAGCTTAGCAATGGGTCTGTAATTAGACTTCCAGACTTAACGATCGGCGTAATTGACGCGGACTTCCACCTGTCAATAAATAATATGCATAAAGTAGAGCTACAATGCCTCAGAACAAATGCACAAAGTCCATCAGGATCACATATTAGCGAGGGCTTTAACATGCACATAGCTTTACTGACATCCTGCACAGATAAAGACAGTGAACCGAAATCTATGCGTTCAAATAAGTGTGAGCTAGAGTGGAGGGTATCCTGAATAGTAACTTCATCTTCGAAATTAGATTTGAAAAATTCTGCAAAAAATTCAACAGTGTCATTTAGAGACTGTGAGCAATTGTCATTGTACTTCATGCAAATAGGAATCTTGGAAGAACCACGCTTTGACCGAATAAAATTCCAAAATGCTTTTGGATTTTCTTTCAACTCCGATTCTACCTTACTCATATACCATATACTTAGGACAATATTCAACCAGGCTTAAAAATGCCGGCAATCTAAGACTTGTAAGAGAAAAAGACAGTTGTCCCTTAGGGGACCAATTGGTCAAGAATAGTGAATACTCGAGTAAGCATATTTAAAAATAAAATAGGTACCCAAGTTCTCAAAGATCTAATATTTGCATTAACCCCAGAAGTTATGCATGTGACAAATATCGACAAAAATTAAAGAAATTCTTCATAAATATCATGACGATCCCATATGGGAAGGCCACCCAGAAAATCGCATGACACATAAGATCTAATAAAAATATTGCTGGAAAATATAAAAAATGGTATAAGAAAAGATATGAAAAATTTTGCATCCAATGTACCCATCTGGGAAGGCCACCCAGAAAATCGCATGACACATAAGATCTAATAAAAATATTGCTGGAAAATATAAAAAATGGTATAAGAAAAGATATGAAAAATTTTGCATCCAATGTACCCATTGGCTTAACCACTTATCACTATATAACTTCTTCTTGCTCTAGCAGCAACTGAATCTACCCAATCTACTGTATATTATACGCTCAAAGATCCCACTTTTAGATCAATGTCAATTTTCAACCAATAATGACTGTAACCATTACCTTATTCTATACGTTTCAATTTTAATTTGAAATGGACTACCAACAAAAAAAAAAAGAACTTTGTTTAACCCTTTTCATCTAGGAAAACCTCGCCTTTTAGAGAGGTCATAAATTTAGATAATAGGATTTTTTGATCTAGATAAATAGATAGTAGATATGTAGGGCCTTGTAGAATAGGAAAAGTAATTTTATTAATGACCTGCGGAATAGAAAGTATCAACAGGAAAAATTATTTTAGTAATACCCTTTAAGGTAGAAAAAATCGAAAAAATAATAATTTTACTCTAATTCCCTGTAAAGTAGAAAATATCGATAACAAAAATAATGACACTTTAATCCCATCTAGAATAGAAAATGAGGATAAGCAAAAACTTCCCAGTAACATAGAAAATAGCAATATCATAAATAATAAGAAAATACTAATACACAAAAATATACTTAAATTAACAGAATAAGTAAATTTTCAACCTACAAACATAAAATACAAAATATATAATTAAATTATTCTTAACTAAATAAAAATAGAATGCTCATGCATTCTCCAAATACATAAGCATTCTGAAAAAAGGGAGATGTAGTGTAAACAGCCAACAATTTCAAGCCAAATAAGTAAATCAGTTAATATGCTACCCTGTAAAAAAAGAGTCTAAATTTTTATCAACACAAAAAAGGCATCTGCTAATTTTTGCTGACATAGCAATTCACACGATTTAATACAGGTTTGTGTACAACGCACGACCAATCCAAATTTGCATTCCGGCAAATTTGCGGACATTGTATTTCCCACAAGTAAGTTTTTATCCTTAAGGCAAATATGTATTTAAGTATGTATGCTTAAAGTCAATATGTATGTAAGAATATGATAAGAATAATTTAGTATAAATAAGTTGACAATATTTGAATAAAGAGGCATTCAAGCATTCGCTCATTGATGTTGACACCTCACCAAACCGACTATTCATTTTAATCTTTTATAATATAAAATGAGGATAGCTTTTTTCATTGTCGTCCGTAGGATTTTCCACAATATTTTGCGAACCGTCTTCAAAAGTGGAATTTATATACGTGACGTAAAAAATAATTATAACCTTTGCACAGGGTATGACCAGTACTTACATCAGGAGACGAATGTAATTTTCCGTAGTATAAATATTTTCTACACTTTCGACCCACTTATTGTCCGGATAGTTGGCTAAATTTAACATTTGCATCACTTATTCGAACTAAATTTACAGCAGAGATTTGGATTCGGAATTTTGTTCACCAATGTTTACTCGGCATAGGCTGTCACACTGTCTGAATCACCCATTTTTTACATAAATGAATCTCATTATAACCCATATATTGTATTACATTGTATTTTATTATATTTTATTATACTCATGAAATGCACATAGCTTTAAATTCCCCTGTGGGAATACTCATGGACGTGTGGCAGCCTTCACCGCACAAATCCACCAAACTGAGTTCGCAGCAATTACAGGGTAGCGATCCGGCATGATCGCCCCAAGTCAGAACAACCCCCAGTTCAGGCAGGCTCAAACCCAAAACCACAGCCGCATCTCCCCGCAAAATAAACTACTCCCAAAATCGCACAAATGCTCATGTGGCCGAGCATCAAAAAATTTACGCCTGCAGAATGTGCAAGCAGTCCTCTCACACGCTACAAAGCTGCCTGCATTACAAGAAGCTGTCAATCCCTGAGCGGAAAAAATTCGTGAGAGATAGCAACCTGCGCGAAAGCTGTCTACCTCAAACCCACCTCTTACAAGATTGCACAAGCACAACAATGTGCCTCTACTGCCAAGTTCGCCACAACTCCACCCTACATGATAACGCAGGTCCCACTCAAACGACCGGAGTAGAAAGGACGACATCCCAAGCAGCAACCATCGGAACCACCAGGGACCACACATCAGCCGGACGACACCCGAGGAACATCCATCCGAGGCAGCCCAAGTTCGGATGCTACACTCCGACAATGATAACCAAAACATTCTCCCTACAGCGGTAGTGTCGATAGAACACCGAAGGTACTACTTCAGGCTCAGAGCCTTAGTGGATCAAGGGTCAGAACGGAGCTTCATCTCATCAAAAGCTCAGACCAAACTAGACTTTCCATATACCCACTCATTATTTGTAATATCGGACATGGGAGGCGGAGTAGTACAAACCTCCGACAAGTTGTGCTCACTGACCCTAGTCTCAAATGACCATAAGGTAAAAATAAAGGCCCAGGCAATTGTGCTACCTCGTCTCCCTAGGCAACTCCCAACACCGATGCTAAACCCCGAAGAGAGTAAAAAAGGGTCTCACCTGAAACTAGCCGACCAAAGTTCTCAGAATCCATCTCAAATCGATCTGGTGATAGGAGCGATCTCATCCCCAAATTATGCTAAATGTCATCGAAAAGATCTCCCCCACACTGCTAGCCAAAAACAAAATATTTGGCTGAATTATAAGTGGCCAAACCCCCGAAAAGGTGGGAGCACACTCCTCTCAAGCATGGGAAGTGACGAATGTCCACCTGAATGAACAGCTACGGCAATTCTGGGAAATTTAAGAGATACCCAGAACGCGAGTGGAAACCCCAGAAGATAAAATGTGCGAAGACTTTTATCAAAGCACCACCACTCGCATGGGAGACGGTCGATATATGGTTCGGCTCCCCTTTAAACCAAAATTCCTGGACGATATCCACCTAGGTCAATCCCGTACTGCAGCCCTGCGACAGTTCCATGGCATGGAACGTACCCTCTCAAAATAGGGCGATCTCAAACAGCAGTACGACCAAGTACTCGAAGAATATCTGTCCCTAGGCCACATGAAAGAATGCAGTCCCAATGAAGTAGAATCTCGGGGTAAATATTGCTCGTTCTATCTCCCTCACCATGCAGTCATAAGACAAGAAGACAAGAAAAGTCAGAATTGTATTCAACGCCTCTACAAAGTCGGGTTCCGACCACTCCCTCAACGATGTTTTATGTACCGAACCAACCTTCCAAGCCGATTGTTAAAATGGCGAACATATATATATGGGTTTAATGGCGATGTCCAGAAAATGTACCACCAAGTTCTCTTACACCCCGATGACCGAGACTACCAACGGATAATATTCCGAACCCCCGAACACAGTCCAATAAAGGACTACAAGTTAAAAACGGTCACCTTCGGGGTTAACTGCGCGCCTTTCCTGGCTATTCGCACTCTACACGAGCTGTCGAAAGATATAGCCGACTCCCATCCACGCGCAGCTCCAATACTAAAGTCCGAGACGTATGTTGGTGATATTTTATCTGGCAGTCATGATCTCCAATCAGTCGAGCAATCCCTAAAAGAGAATATAGACGCTCTAAATTCAGCCTTCTTTCCCCTAAAAAAGATCACTGCAAACCATCCGGATATATTTAAACATGTATCTAAGGCGGACTTGCTAGAGACCGACTTTCTCGAATTTGAGAAAGTAGCACCGCCAAGACTCTGGGCATTCAGTGGAATGCACTTTCGGATACGTTCTCCTACACAGTGGACTCAGCACCGGCCTGTACAGCAGCCACTAAGCGACAGATTCTCTCCTTCATTGCAAAACTTTTCGACCCCGCAGGGTGGCTAACGCCAATCATGATACAGACCAAAATATTGATGTGGTCTCGGCCTAAGTAAAAAAAAATTAACTATGCGGTCCGATTCTGAAATCGTCCTAGCCTGGCTGGAAAAGCCACCCAACTCTTGGAAAACATACGTTTCTAAACGAACAGCGCAGATTATAGACCTCGTAGGAAATGTCACTTGGCGACACGTGCGCAGCAAGAATAACCCGGCAGACATGGGTACCAGAGGATGCCTCCCCCTGGATCTAGCCAGGTCATCGCTCTAGTTGAACAGGCCTGAGTGGCTTTCCAAACCCCCCGAGGATTGGCCGAAACCCGCGATCAGAAGCGTCGAACTCCCCGAGCTACGACGAGTCGTAGTCCTACACGCCGCCGACGAAACGGATGACATATTAGACCGATTTTCCTCTTATCCCTGTGCTATTCGTGCAATAGCGTATGTGTCAAAGTTTATCAATAGACTAAAGGCCGCGATAAGCGGCAACCGTGCCCCAAACTATCCCACATTGTCGCATTCTGACCTAACTCGCGCTAAACACCGCCTGATTATATTGACGCAAGCTAGAATTTTCGCCTCAGAAAGAGCTTGTTTAGAGAATTCGAAACCACTCGGGAGGCGGAGTTCCTTGCTGGCACTTCATCCCTTGCTGGATCAAAGCGGTGTTCTTCGTGTCAATGGGCGACTTGCGAACGCCAATATCCCCTATAACGAACGTCACCCCATCATTCTCCCCAAGAAATTTCGGCTCTCCCTCCTGTATCTACGATTTATGCATGAGTTGTTGCTTCATGCGGACGTCCGCCTCATGCAACAAGATATAAAGCAAGATTTCTACATTGCCCGTCTGACACCCCTGCTCAATAAGTGCATCTCCCAATGTAAAACCTGCACAATTCATAAGCAGAATACCCGTTCCCAAATAATGGCAGCCATAACCCCCGAACGCTGTGCCTTCTCACCCCCTTTTACTATCACTGGCGTGGACTTCGCTGGCCCGTTCCAACTAAAAGCCTCCATGCTCCGATCCCCCACGCTGGTAAAAGGCTACGTGGCCGTCTTTGTCTGTTTCGGCACAAAATCCGTCCATCTAGAGCTATGCTCAGATCTCACCAGTAATGCTTTTCTCGCTGCCTTTCGTAGGACGTCGAGGGTACCCTAAACGAATGATGAGCGACAACTGCAAAACATTCATCGGTGCCAAGCGAGCTATCGAAGTAGAGTTCATCCCTTCCTCAGCGAAGTCTCGATAGATATTGTCCAAAAGTACGCGCCAAAAGGCATCGATTGGAAATTTATACCCCCCAGCGCACCTCACATGGGCGGATTATGGGTATCTGGCGGCAAAAGCTTCAAAACCCATTTTAAAAAGGTCGCCGGAACTCACAGCTTTATCTTTGAGGAATTCTGGACTTTGTTAATTCGGATTGAAGCCGTACTCAATTCTCGTCCCATCTCCCCGCTTTCTTAGCACCCAGCAGACCTCACCGCCATCACACCGGGCCATTTTCTTCGAGGTGCCCCACTGTCTCTCTTCCCGAATCGAATCACAAAAACCTCTCTATAATCAATCGGTGGGAGAGACTAAAGGTTCTGCATCATCAGTTCAGCAAGCGCTGGAAAACCGACTACCTCCTCGACCTTCAAAAGCGTTATCTCGTATCTTGATTGTTGATTTCAGTGACCTTTCTATGATCTGTATAAAGTATTCATTTATTTAGCCGGCTCAAGGTAAATTTTAATAAAACACTAGTTTGTTTTTATTCCCAATATATTTCGATTTCCATCGGATATCGTCATCAGGGGCTACAACAACAATGTAAGTTAGCTTAAATCTACAAATTTTGCTTACATACATACAATTTTTCGTACGTACATTATTTTGTTCTTAGCTAAACTACATACGTTCGTCCTGTTTGATATGCAGCTTTGAACAAATTTTTCTAATTATCTAGTAAGTGTCTGTAGTTGTGCGAGCAATGTCTATTTTGTAATTGAGCCTTTTATTTGTTGGCACGTTTGCTATGTGGAGCACCTCTAACGTGAAGCGTTTCTTATAATGCTGCTCTTGCTGCAATACACCCTCACAGCATCAAAATCTGCTTTATGCCCGCTCTCTGCACAGTGGGCTGCGAGTGCTGTTTTCTGTGCCCTTCCTGATATATTTTTCATATCCGATCGATGTCCCGATATCTTCGTTTTTAGTTTATTCTTCGTAGTCCCAACATATTCCATATTACATTTCATGTTTCCGTCGCCAGCACATGGAATCCTGTATATTACGTTATTCTTGTCCATGGTTGCTATTCTACTTTTCATATTGCTGAAGAATTGATTCGTTGTGTGAGTCGGTTTATGTGCTATTTTTATATTCTCCTTATTGTATGTACCAGAGCCCTTAAATCTTTCCGAAAAACCGGGTATATATATCATCGACTTCTATATTTTATTGTCCACTTCTACGTTTTTTGGGTCTTTGCGTTGGTTGTATGATTTTATCATCGTCTGTATTATTCCTGGAGGGAAATCATTCATTTTCAAAATATGTGTAATTCGTTTTTTGTTTTCTAGATGGAACACTATGTCGCTTGTGTCCAATACCTTCGCGATGAAATTTTTGGCCGTATTTATTATCATATTCCTAGGGTGTTTCGATTTGTAATTTATTAATCTTCCGGAAGACGTGGATTTTTGGTACCAATCCAATTTTATTTTGTTGTCCCTTTTGCAGACTAAAGCGTCCAAAAAGGTAATTTATTCTTTGTTTTCAGCTCAATTGTGAACTGAATATCTGTATGGTACGAGTTTAATATGCCCCTCGTCTTCTCCAAGTCTTCCTCCTTTACTATGGCAAATACATCATCTACGTACTTTCTTAGTAGTCTCGTTTTTGTCCCTATTTTTTCGAGAATTTCCTCCATGATGATGTCTACTACTACCGGCGATGCTCGAGATCCCATCGGAAGCCCTTTTAGCTGTGTATAAATCCCTTCTTCATACTTTAAATATCTATTTTCTACGATACAAAAAGTTAATATTTCCATAAAAAGTCTCCTTGGAATATCCGTGTGTTCTTTTAAGTTCTCCCACTATGTCATTATAGCTTGTATAGCTAAATCTGCTGGTATACTCGGAAACAATGATACAACATCAAACGACACTAGACGCTCATCATCATATATATTAATATACATATATATTAATCATTAATTTTATCTTTAAACTCTATTGCGCTTTTCACATTGAATTTCGATTTTGTCGTCAGGTTTTTTAAAATATTTGTCAAGTATTTGCATAGGTTGTAGGACGGGGTATTGATCATAGAACAGATGGGTCTTAGGGGGCATATTGTCTTTATGTACTTTGGGTAAACCATATACGCAGGGCGGGAGAGCGGTGTGTGTCATCATTTGGTACTTTTCAATATTTGTTATCAGACCCAATTTATATAATTTTTCCACCAAATTATTATTTTTCGTTTGTAAACGTAACGTTGGGTCCTGACGTATTCTTCTGTATTTTGATAAATCACCTAATATGTTTTCCATTTTCGAGCTGTAGTCGCTTTTTTCCATCGCAACCGTCACATTGCCCTTGTCCGCGTTCAAAATAATAATATTTTTGTTTTTGTTTAAAAATGTTTGTGTTCGCCTCACTGTATCACTAATAGCAATATCATTGCTGTTCGCTCTGTACTTTGTCGTAGTTTCTTTTATTAATAGTGATAGTTTTGTTCTCACGGATTCTTGCTCTTCTTTGTTTTTAACAGTTTGTATTAAATCTTCTACATCCGCTATACATTTAAATATAGGGAATGCATTTTTTGAGATCGGTAAAGCGAACTTTGGACCCTTACCAAGCAGTGATGCGATATCAGGTGGAATTTCACTTTTTGTTTTGTTAACTAACCACTGTTTGTTGTTAATATTTTCTAATTCATTTTTATTTCGCGCGCTTCTCAATTTTTCGAATTTATATTTTTGTGTATTATGCCAATGTTTGGCTCTTGTGAGTGCAAGTTTTTGTTCACTCTCTAAGAAACTGTTGAGCTCGTTTCCAAACATCTTTCGGCTCATTCTTGCCTTTGTATGCGCCCGCTGTTTTGATTTAGCTTTTAAAATATCGTGTTTAAATTTAATAAGGGTGCTCATTATTTTGTTGTGAAATAACCCAGTGTGTCTTTCCAGTATGTGTTTCGGTATGTGATTGTCAATAGTAAATATGTAATCTAATTTTGTGGTGTTTTGTAGAAACCTAGGTATAATCTTCGACTTTCTACATTTTAATAAAAACCATATATTTGACTTTAATTTTGCCACTTCGACGGATTCCGTTTTAAATTTGTTTAAAAATTTTCTTGTATTGTTGTTGTAGTTGTTTTTCAGCTTCGCATAAACCATTTTCTTATGCTCACTTCACGGCTTGCCTTCCGTAATATAAATTGATAGTTGATTTCAGCGACCTTTCTATGATTTGTCTAAAGTATCCATTTATTTAGCCGGCTCAAGGTCAATTTTAATAAAACACTAGTTTGTTTTTATTCCCAATATATTTCGATTTCGATCGAATAGCGTCATCATTATTATATATTATTTTGTTCTTAGCTAAACTACATACGTTCGTCCTGTTTGATATGCAGCTTTGAACTAATTTTTCCAATTATCTAGTAGGTGTCTGTAGTTGTGTGAGCAGTTTGCAATGTCTATTTTGTAGTTGAGCCTTTTATTTGTTGACACGTTTGCTATGTGGAGCATCTCTAACGTGAAGCGTTTTTTAATGCTGCTCTTGCTGCAATACCCTCACAGCATCAAAATCTGCTTTATGCCCGCTCTCTGCACAGTGGGCTGCGAGTGCTGTTTTCTGTGCCCTTCCTGATATATTTTTCATATCCGTTCGATGTCTCGATGTCCTCGTTTTTAGCTTATTCTTCGTGGTCCTGACATATTCCTTATTACATTTCGTGTTTCCGTCGCCAGCACATGGAATGCTGTATATTACGTTATTCTTGTCCATGGTTGCTATTCTACTTTTCATATTGCTGAAGAATTGATTCGTTGTGTGAGTCGGTTTATGTGCTATTTTTATATTCTCCTTACCCGAAAAACCGGGTATATATACCATCGACTTGTATATTTTCGTGTCCACTTGTACGTTTTTTGGGTCTTTGCGTTGGTTGTGTGATTTTATCATCGTCTGTGTTATTCCTGGAGGGAAATCGTTCATTTTCAAAATATGTGTAATTCGTTTTTTGTATTCTGAATGGAACACTATGTCGCTTGTGTCCAATACCTTCGCGATGAAATTTTTGGCCGTATTTATTATCATATTCCTAGGGTGCTTCGATTTGTAATTTATTAATCTTCCGGAAGACGTGGATTTTTGGTACCAATCCAATTTTATTTTGTTGTCCCTTTTGCAGACTAAAGCGTCCAAAAAAGGTAATTTGTTCTCTGTTTCCAGCTCCATTGTGAACTGAATATCTCTATGGTACGAGTTTAATATGTCCTTCGTCTTCTCCAAGTCTTCCTCCTTTACTATGGCTAATACATCATCTACGTACTTGCTTAGTAGTCTTAGTAGTTTTTGTCCCTATTTTTTCGAGAATTTCCTCCATGATGTTGTCTGCTACTACCGGCGATGCTGGAGATCCCATCGGAAGCCCTTTTAGCTGTGTATAAATCCCTTCTTCATACTTTAAATATCTATTTTCTACGATACAAAAGGTTAATATTTCCATAAAAAGTCTCCCTGGAATATCCGTGTGTTCTTTTAAGTTCTCCCACTTTGTCATTATAGTTTGTATAGCTAAATCTGTTGGTATACTCGGAAACAATGATACAACATCAAACGACACTAGACGCTCATCATCATATATATAGGAGTCATTAATTTTATCTTTAAACTCTATTGCACTTTTTACATTGAATTTCGATTTTGTCGTCAGGTTTTTTAGAATACTTGTCAAGTATTTGCATAGGTTGTAGGACGGGGTATTAGGGTGCGCCTTAGGGTTAAGTTTGCAACGAAGGGTTAAGTTTGCAAGATTCATAAAAATTTTTTTTAAATCACAATATCTTCAGTACTATTGAACCGATTTTCAAAACTTTTTTTGCATTGGATAGGTAATTGAATTGCCTTTCATTTGAGGTACCACTGCTGTAGGTGCAAACCCGTGTATGTGCAAAATTTCAAATTTTATTTTAAAAACAACCCTGGGCTACGCCATGCCAAGTCCTTCTGCGTAGTACATCCTTCTGCGAAGTTGCATTAGAGTATAATATTATGTTCTGAAAAAAATTTTGGCGATTGTATAATGGAAAACGTGGCGCACCGAGGGTTAAGTTTGCAAGATTCATAAAAATTGCAATATAAACCAATAATACTACAGTGGTAATTTTATGAGCGATTTTATTTCTAAAATTTATAAGAAAAGGTATTTGCATTTTGAAAAAGAACAGCGAGTTTAATAAATACATTTTGTTCATAAATTTTTTTAGACATATAGGCATTTACACATAGTACATTAATGCTCTTATTGCAAAAGTGTCGACTTTTTTGCGTCAGGGTAAAGTGTCCTATAAGCAGCTACAGTTTGAACAATAAATTGCTTTTCTTCCTCATTTTTTTTAAAGTACGTTATTAAAATCTTCCATAAGCTTTACTGCTCTTTTTGCCGTATCATTAAAAACATTTATTTTATTAACTATGTTTAATCCGATATTCTAAGACGACTCATCTTTCCATTCTACAGGATTTTTTTCTAAAAAATCTGTTGGTATACCGAATCTTTTAAAGAAAGTTTTGGTTTTTTGTGAAATGAAGTCTTCAATACTTTTGTCGGAATATATACTATAATCCTGTGAAGGTACTATCAACTTTTTTTCCTCGGTATCGTTAACATTTTTCAAAGCGGTCACCATACGTTTTTTTATGTCATTGTTGATTTGTGGGTCAAAAAAGGCAAATCCAGCAGCTTCTGCAGTTAAATACCATAAATGGTTACAAAACTTGCGTAGCAGTTCCTGATTAGCCCTCTCATCTATGTATCTGTAAGCATACAAGTTCTTGATCAAAGCTAAATCTTGCCTCGGAGCTTCTGCAGAAACGAGTGCTCTTGTCCAGGCTCTCAAATAAACTTTTGCAACGAATATACAAATGTCCCGAATTCCATCTTCCTCATATTTGCTTAAATTAAACTCCTCCCGAAATAAAAATATTTTTAAGCAATAAATTGCCTTAGCCATCCACCTGGCATGATGAAATGCTCCAGGTGCCCGAAATTCGAACTGGGATATCGTACCACCAAGAAAAACTACAACTAGCTGGAGTAATTCTTTATAATCCTCTCGTGGTTCATTTTCATTGAGATTCTGCAAGGCGAATTCTATAATTTCTGATGCGTCCACAAGTGTATCTTTCACATAGTTATCCTCAACACCACATTTGAAATTTATTTGATTTATTTTCTGCCAACTCTGTTTAAATCTGTGAAATATTTGAACACCAGGACCAGAAGACACTTGCATTTTTTGTTCAAACATGCTCCGCAAAATTATTTCCAGAACGTGATGTCGGCAGGGTAAATATAAAAGGTCTCTCTCTAATTTTTGCTCTAAAATTATACACGCCCCTTGTAAACGTCCCATATTGGACGCTGTAGTATCGCAGCAGAGGGCTTGCACTTTTTCAAGAAGGCCCCATTCGCTGAGCAAGTTGTATATGGCTGACGCTTGTTGCTTTCCCGTGCCTGCAGAAATAGCTGGGATTCCAAGCAATTGTTCAGTACCATTGAATGATATCACTACCGGTAGCCGATCAACGTTCTCTGAGTTGATCAAAGATGGTAAAATTTGACCATCCCAATGAACCACCATTGCAGTTATTTCCTGTTTTTTGAAGGCGCGATAAATTTTTTGGGCGGATTCAACTCGATATCGAAAACGTCACCGTCGAAGGGAGGTTCCGTTTATAATAAGGGCATTAGCGTCATGTTTTAAAGCTTTAGCAGTTGCTGTTAGTATTCGTACCGCATCACGATCACTTAATTTGCATTTATCCAGAACTGTGACAAGCTCGGGTGTAATAAAGTTGATTCGCGCCCGACTTTTCTTTACATTACTGGGACCCGGCAAATCGTCGAAATCTTTGGATAAATTTTCATCATCTTGCTCATTTTCACTACTTTCATCTTCAGTTAACGTGCATTCGGGATTTTTATACTCGTCTATTAAACAACAAAACAAAAAGAAAAAAATGTATACTTTTTGCAACACACTTGACACAAACAATAAAAACATGGTGAAACTAAAATTTTTACGCTAAACAACGTCAAACTTGAACCGTATTAAATTATATATCTTATCATGGATGTTAGCAACATATTCGGCGCTTTTACGTTTTCCTACAGCTTCGCGAAGGAGTTTCCTCTTTTCTTTTTCCAACAAGACGCGATCTGAACCAATCATTGAACCGGGTCTCCCTTCCTGCATTTGGCTTAGAAGAAATAATTTATCTTCCTCAATCGTAATTAGTTGTAGGGCATCAGCGTGGGCAATGTCAAAAAGGTTATTAAAAGTTGTAACAAAATCTTGCTCCCGATTTTCTTGCATTGCTGTCCGGCGATTAGAGCTCTTCAGCAACCCCTTCCATTCCTGATACAAGCCTTCAAGTTTTAAAACACTTTTGTCCACATTCTTCGTTGGTATTCGTGCTTTAGCCCAAGAAACTTCCACTTCTTTAATAACGAGGTAAGCAGCACCACGGAGACTTAATTTTACTTTAAAAAATAAAAAATAAATGTAAGGCGCGATAACCTCCGAAGAGATCTAAGGCCGAGCTTCTCTTCCAATTTGCGTCGTGCTCCTCTTGATTTTTCCCTACAAATTGGCCGGACGGGACCTACATGTTTTATGCCGACTCCGAACGGCATCTGCAAGGCAGATGAGTTTTCACTGAGAGCTTTTCATGGCAGAAATACAATCGGAGCGCTTGCCAGACACTGCCGAGGGGCGACCCCGCTTAGAAAAATTTTCTTCTAATTGAAAAATCTTATTTCTAAAATTTTGATGTTGCTTTGCCCGGGAGTTGAACCCAGGGCATACGGTGTGATAGGCGGAGCACGCTACCATCACACCTACTTTACCTAGGTTATAAAAAAGCAAACGCAAAACTTGTTCGTTGGATGGCAACTTAGCACCGACAATTCGGCTTTCATCATAGTCAAGGAGATATAACTTTTCTTGTGTCCTGGTTTGCATTTTTAACTTAATTTAATTGTCTAATTTAAATTCCACGAGGTAGCACACTTTAAACTTCTTGATAAACTAAATAATTATCACGTCTGTATAAGTCAAGTTTGCAGCTCCAAAGTGATTTTTGGTACATTTTTTGATCTCTTTGGTACCCAATTTTTGATCTCTTTGGACACTTTGCAGCTTGCACTAATTTTAAACACTTTTTAGTTTTTATTTTTATTAAACACTTTATAACTTATTTCACTACTGCTTAAATGCCTATATTTTGGCCGCGCTTAAGTAGTTTTTTACCGACGACCTGTTCAGGTGTTTCGCGACACGATTTGGCTTTGGCTAAACCAAAGTTCGGCACGGAGAAAAAGTACTTAAGCGTGGTGTCGAATTGGTAGCAGATTAGTTGCAACCTGCCAGCCACCGCTGTGCGAGCTACATACATGTAGGGTTGTGTGTCAATGCAATGCCTGCATATGGCTCCTGATTATGAATATTTCTGTATGTCTGTGTATGTATTATGTATACTCTAATGCAACTTCGCAGAAGGATGTACTACGCAGAAGGACTTGGCGTAGCCCAGGGTTGTTTTTAAAATAAAATTTGAAATTTTGCACATACGCGGTTTTGCACCCACAGCAGTGGTATCTCAAATGAAAGGCAATTCAATTACCTATCCAATGCAAAAAAAGTTTTGAAAATCGGTTCCATAGTACTGAAGATATTGTGACTTGGCATGGCGTAGCCCAGGGTTGTTTTTAAAATAAAAAATACCTATCCAATGCAAAAAAAGTTTTGAAAATCGGTTCAATAGTACTGAAGATATTGCGATTTTTTTTTTATGAATCTTGCAAACTTAACCCTCGTTGCGCCACGTCTTCCCATTATCCAATCGCCAAAATTTTTTGCAGAACATAATATTATACTCGAATGCAACTTTTGGGGGGGTGTTATGCCCTGTACGCTATATTTTTTTTTCTCCCATATAGCTAAGGCGCACCCTAACGGGGTATTGTCCATAGAACAGATGGGTCTTAGGGCCATATTGTCTTTATGTACTTTGGGTAAACCATATACGCTATTTGTTATCAGACCCAATTTATGTAATTTTTCCACCAAATTATTATTTTTCATTTTTTTTCCAATATCCTCGTTTTTAGCTTATTCTTCGTGGTCCCGACATATTCCTTATTACATTTCGTGTTTCCGTCGCCAGCACATGGAATGCTGTATATTACGTTATTCTTGTCCATGGTTGCTATTCTACTTTTCATATTGCTGAAGAATTGATTCGTTGTGTGAGTCGGTTTGTGTGCTATTTTTATATTCTCCTTATTGTATGTATCAGAACCCTTTAATCTTTCCGAAAAACCGGGTATGTATACCATCGACTTGTATATTTTCGTGTCCACTTCACGTTTTTTGGGTCTTTGCGTTGGTTTTTTGATTTTATCATCGTCTGTATTATTCCTGGAGGGAAATCATTCATTTTCAAAATATGTGTAATTCGTTTTTTTTTTATTCTGGATGTAACACTATGTCGCTTGAGTCCAATACCTTCGCGATGGAATTTTTGGCCGTATTTATTATCATATTCCTAGGGTGCTTCGATTTGTAATTTATTAATCTTCCGGAAGACGTGGATTTTTGGTACCAATCCAATTTTATTTTGTTGTCCCTTTTGCAGACTAAAGCGTCCAAAAAAGGTAATTTATTTTGTTTCCAGCTCCATTGTGAACTGAATATCTCTATGGTACGAGTTTAATATGTCCTTCGTCTTCTCCAAGTCTTCCTCCTTTACTATGGCAAATACATCATCTACGTACTTGCTTAGTAGTCTCGTTTTTGTCCCTATTTTTTTGAGAATTTCCTCCATGGTGATGTCTGCTACTACCGGCGATGCTGGAGATCCCATCGTAAGCCCTTTTAGCTGTGTATAAATCCCTTCTTCATACCTTAATTATCTATTTTCTACCATGCAAAAGGTTAATATTTCCATAAAAAGTCTCCTTGGAATATCCGTGTGTTCTTTTAAGTTCTCCCACTTTGTCATTATGGTTTGTATAGCTAAATCTGTTGGTATACTCGGAAACAATGATACAACATCAAACGACACTAGACGCTCATCATCATATATATAGGAGTCATTAATTTTATCTTTAAACTCTATTGCACTTTTTACATTGAATTTCGACTTTGTCGTCAGGTTTTTTAAAATATTTGTCAAGTATTTGCATAGGTTGTAGGACGGGGTATTGATCATAGAACAGATGGGTCTTAGGGCCATATTGTCTTTATGTTCTTTGGGTAAACCATATACGCGGGCGGGAGAGTGGTGTGTGTAATCATTTTGTACTTTTCACTATTTGTTATCAGACCCAATTTATGTAATTTTTCCACCAAATTATTATTTTTCCTTTGTAAACGTAACGTTGGATCCTGACGTATTCTTCTGTATTTTGATAAATCACTTAATATGTTTTCCATTCTCGAGCTGTAGTCGATTTTTTCCATCGCAACCGTCACATTGCCCATGTCCGCGTTCAAAATAATAATATTTTTGTTTTTGTTTACAAATGTTTGTGTTCGCCTCACTGTATCACTAATGGCAATATCATTGCTGTTCGCTTTGTGCTTTGTCGTAGTTTCTTTTATTAATAGTGATAGTTTTGTTCTCGCGGATTCTTGCTCTTCTTTGTTTTTAACAGTTTGTATTAAATCTTCTCCATCCGCTATACATTTAAATATAGGGAATGCATTTTTTGAGATCGGCAAAGCGAAATTTGGACCCTTACCAAGCAGCGATGCGATATCAGGTGGAATTTCACTTTTTGTTTTGTTAACTAACCACTGTTTGTTGTTAATATTTTCTAATACATTTTTATTTCGCGCGCTTCTCAATTTTTCGAATTTTAGTTTTTGTGTGTTATTCCAATGTTTGGCTCTTGTGAGTGCAAGTTTTTGTTCACTCTCTAAGAAACTGTTGAAGTCGTTTTCAAGCATCTTTCGGCTCAGTCTTGCCTTTGTATGCGCCAGCTGTTTTGATTTAGCTTTTAAAATATCGTGTTTAAATTTAATAAGGGTGCTTATTATTTTTTTGTGAATAACCCAGTATGTCTGTCCAGTATGTGTTTTATGTGTTTCGGTATGTGATTGTCAATAGTAAATATGTAATCTAATTTTGTGGCGTTTTGTAGAAACCTAGGTATAATTTTCGACTTTCTACATTTTAATAAAAACCTTATATTTGAATTTAATTTTACCACTTGGACGGATTCCGTTTCAAATTTGTTAGTATTGTTGTTTTAGTTGTTTTTCAGCTTCGCATAAACCATTTTCTTATGCTCCACGGCGTGCCTTCCGTAATATAAATAGATTGTTGATTTCAGCGACCTTTCTATGATCTGTCTAAAGTATTCATTTATTTAGCCGGCTCAAGGTCAATTTTAATAAAATATTGTCTTTATGTACTTTGGGTAAACCATATACGCGGGGCGGGAGAGCGGTGTGTGTAATCATTTTGTACTTTTCACTATTTGCTATCAGACCCAATTTATGTAATTTTTCCACCAAATTATTATTTTTCGTTTGTAAACGTAACGTTGGTTCCTGACGTATTCTTCTGTATTTTGATAAATCACCTAATATGTTTTCCATTCTCGAGCTGTAGTCGATTTTTTCCATCGCAACCGTCACATTGTCCTTGTCCGCGCTCAAAATAATAATATTTTTGTTTTTGTTTAAAACTGTTTGTGTTCGCCTCACTGTATCACTAATAGCAATATCATTGCTGTTCGCTTTGTGCTTTGTCGTAGTTTCTTTTATTAATAGTGATAGTTTTGTTCTCGCGGACTCTTGCTCTTCTTTGTTTTTAACAGTTTGTATTAAATCTTCTCCATCCGCTATACATTTAAATATAGCGAATGCATTTTTTGAGATCGGCAATGCGAACTTCGGACCCTTACCAAGCAGCGATGCGATATCTGGTGGAATTTCAGTTTTTGTTTTGTTAACTAACCACTGTTTGTTGTTAATATTTTCTAATACATTTTTATTTCGCGCGCTTCTCAATTTTTCGAATTTTAATTTTTGTGTATTATTCCAATGTTTGGCTCTTGTGAGTGCAAGTTTTTGTTCGCTCTCTAAGAAACTGTTGAGGTCGTTTTCAAGCATCTTTCGCCTCAGTCTTGCCTTTGTATGCGCCAGATGTTTTGATTTAGCTTTTAAAATATCGTGTTTAAATTTAATAAGGGTGCTCATTATTTTGTTGTGAAATAACCCAGTGTGTCTGTCCAGTATGTGTTTTATGTGTTTCGGTATGTGATTGTCAATAGTAAATATGTAATCTAATTTTGTGGTGTTTTGTAGAAACCTAGGTATAATTTTCGACTTTCTACATTTTAATAAAAACCTTATATTTGACTATAATTTTGCCACTTGGACGGATTCCGTTTTAAATTTGTTTAAAGATGGTCTTGTATTGTTGTTTTAGTTGTTCTTCAGCTTCGCATAAACCATTTTGTTATGCTCACTTCACGGCGTGCCTTCCGTAATATAAATTGATTGTTGATTTCAGCGACTTTTCTATGATCTGTCTAAAGTATTCATTTATTTAGCCGGCTCAAGGTCAATTTTAATAAAACACTAGTTTGTTTTTATTCCCAATATATTTCGATTTCCATCGGATATCGTCATCAAGGGCTACAACAAATAGAGATATTCAGTTCACAATGGATCTGGAAACAGAGAATAAATTACCTTTTTTGGACGCTTTAGTCTGCAAAAGGGACAACAAAATAAAATTGGATTGGTACCAAAAATCCACGTCTTCCGGAAGATTAATAAATTACAAATCGAAACATCCTAGGAATATGATAATAAATACGACCAAAAATTTCATCGCGAAGGTATTGGACTCAAGCGACATAGTGTTCCATCCAGAAAACAAAAAACGAATTACACATATTTTGAAAATGAATGATTTCCCTCCAGGAATAATACAGACGATGATAAAATCACACAACCAACGCAAAGACCCAAAAAACGTAGAAGTGGACACGAAAATATACAAAGCGATGGTATATATACCCGGTTTTTCGGAAAGATTAAAGGGCTCTGATACATACAATAAGGAGAATATAAAAATAGCACATAAACCGACTCACACAATGAATCAATTCTTCAGCAAAATTTGTAGATTTAAGCTAACTTACATTATTGTTGTAGCCCCTGATGACGATATCCGATGGAAATCGAAATATATTGGGAATAAAAACAAACTAGTGTTTTATTAAAATTGACCTTGAGCCGGCTAAATAAATGAATACTTTAGTTATCTCGTATCGCTCAAACTCCCCCTAAAATTGGCGATCAAGTCGTCATTAAGGAAGAGAACTTACCCCCCACCGAATGGCGTCTAGGTCGAGTGAGGAGCAATCATCCTGGCAGAGACGGACACTTACGAGTGGTCGACGTACGCACTCAAAACGGTGTTCTCACAAGGCCTCTAACAAAATTGTGTTTCTTGCCGCCAGTCGAGCTTGACTCAGCCCCCACGGTTCCCTATCATCTCTCGAACCAACTGCAGTCCACTAAGCTTAGCTATCGACACCACCCCAGAACATAACTGAGTCATATCCGTACCTCCTACAGGCAGTCCCTAAGTTGGTGTTTCTTCTCAGGCGTACAACTAATACACATTCATGTACTCTCTTTTCACAGATGGATCGTCAGCGCCCTCCGGTTCCCACACCATGCAGCTCGCTGGAATAGCTAGTCGTAGTGCCCGCAGCCCCGCCACGACGCACCAACGCCGCTATGGCCGACTACTGGAAATGCCGATTATGCATGCGTCATCTCGTTCTCTTGAGGTGCCCTGCTTTCTTGTCAATGTAGCCGCAACAGCGCGCATTATTTGCTAGGGCACATCAATATTGCACCAACTGCCTGGCGCTGTCCCACCGCACCAATGACTGCACCTCAGCAGAACGCTGTCGGTTCTGCGGGCAACCTCACCAAACTCTTCTCCATCGAGAAACCGGAGGTCGCCAGCCGTCGTACGACGTACCACCACCGCAGGTAGCTCGTTCGCAGCCACGTCGCCCGGAGCAGCGCTGTCGCGCTCCCGCCATTCATCATCGCCGTCGACAGCCACATGCCACCAACCGTGCTCCGGATGCACGCCAACATCAGCGGCCATCAAATACTGGAGGCCGCACAATAAGATTCACCGCCACCGGCCTGCGCACACCCACTTATAAATATAAATTTGGAAAATTCTCATCAAAGAAGCAGTTCGGGCTTTGATCGAGCTACAGTATACGTAAGGCGCTTAGTACGCCTAGGCGGGCCAGGATGTTTACGCGGCATAGGCTGTCACACGTCTGGATCCTCCATTTTTTACATACATGAATTTCATTACAACCCATATGTTGTATTACATTGTATTGTGTTATATCTTATTATGCTCATGAAGTTTATTTAGCTTTAAATTCCCCTATGGGAATACTCATGGACGCGTGGCAGCCTCCACCGCGCAAATCCACCAAATTGAATGCACCGCAATTACAGGGTAGCATAATCGCCACCTGTCAGAAAACCACCACCTTTTGGTCATTGTTATTATTATAATTTTCCAAAGTCAGCACATTTTTTTGCTAATTCTGAGATCCGAATTCTTTGTTCTGTGAATTACATTAAATTATGGATAGAAACCGGCGTTATATATCATAAAAGCAATCGCCAATTTGAGTAATCATCGGTACTATTAGGACGGCCCTTAGAACAGCCGTGGAAATCGTCAAAATCTCGGCCATAATTTATCCTTGAGTTTTCTTTGATTTTGACATAATATTTTGGTACTGTGCACAGTGGTGTTTAATATCAACGCAACCCGACGTCTTTTGTGGAAACAAGGAACCAGTTTTTATGACTGGCATTATTGAATGACTAGTAAACACTAGCCACAAATTCTGCTGACAAGTGAGCTTGGAAGTAGTTGGTGAAATTAGAGGAGAACCCCAATACGGAAATATACTATTGTGTAATTTTACAATACGTGCATGATTGGACAACTCACCGTAAACGCCTAAGCAAATATAGAGGAAAAGCCGTGACAGCAAGAACAAAAGTAACACCACAGCATTATCAATAACCCATCATCACCAGCACCATCGTCAGGGAGCCATTATTGCCGTGCTCAGGCACTGCATCCACACCACCACCAAGGAGCCGTTCCCCTAACTAGCCCTATCAAGGCAAATCGCTGAGTACCAGCCTCTAAATTAATTAACCAATATGCTCGTATTTAATATCAATGCAAACAAAATAATTATTAATAACTCTGTTTTTTTCCTTATTGACAACAAAATATCATAAAGGTTTCGTAAAACAAAGCAATGTTTTCTAACTGTGTCGGATCTCAAGCATTTTTTTCGTAGATTATCCCAGAAATGGTTTTTACATAAGCTGTTCCTTAAAATTTCCGTCTGCAAGGCGCAGAAATTGTTTAAATATTCAATTGTTTATATATAATTTATTGCAAAACGAAACGAAATCTATATCTAAAAAATTGTCCCGTTCGGACTCTTAGGTAAGGTTAGGTTTGGTGGTAGCTATCCTGATAGGGGAAGCTCGCTTGGACAACATGAAGGTTCGTTGTGATACCACATACAATAAAATAAAATAGGTGACGTAGAAATAGCTACTTAGAGAATTGTTGGGTAGCAACGATAAAGTTCCGAATGATACCGATCTCAACCTTGTATAAATCCTCGGCAGATCCAAGTGAGTCGCGATCGAAATACTTTCCTCTTGTTCTGGCAAAAGTTGGGCAATCAAGCATAAAGTGATTTGATGATTCCACCTCATCATCCTCCATACAGCTGCATCAGAATGGAGTTTCCAGTATATTGAGACGTACCGCATGGATACCCATGGGACAGTGCCCTGTCAAAACGCCAATGACCATTGATAGGTGAGCCTTAGTGAACCCAAGTACTTCGGCAGAACTCCTGCCATCCACTTTCGGCCAGAAAGATTTTGCTACCCTGCAAGAGGTGGTGTTCGCCCAACGTTTTCTAGGCTGACTCGGGCCCAGCTATGGAGGAGCAAACCACAGGTGGCCAGCGGAATCCCGATATCCCTACAGCTACCTCCATCCGGCTTAGTTGTACCGATGCTTGACAGTTGCCCGGGATATCACTATGGCCCGGGACCCAGATAATTAATTATAAAATAGTTCGATGCACTCAGGCACTCACAGACCACCCTCGATCTCACTGTAGTTGAACTCAAGGCCTTGATAGCCGCTTGGCTATCAGAGTAGATGTTGAGATACCCTAACCGTAGTAACACTGGATAGCATTTTATCCACCACATCCTTAATCGCAGCAACTTCCGCTTGTAACCCTTCAACCATCGTAGGAGTGCGGGTTCAAATCCCATTCCCGGGAGAAAAGGCTTTGAAGAGATTTACAAGTTTATAATCGAAATAACTGTCGCCTTGATGTCACATTGTTTAAATTTTTCCCAAATTATTAAATAAATTATATAAAATGCAATAAGGGTAATCCCCGCTTAGAAACTCATACAAATAGATAGCATTGGTTAATTCGTTTTAGTTCTATAAATAGAACAAAAGCAACAACACCAAGTTTCTTTGAAAGCCGCCTTACCAACGCATAACTTTACCATATGATGCCATACGAAGTATGGACTATGAATAAAGAAAATATGCAAAGAACGCAATTGGGAATGCGTTGCTGAATGCATTTGTAACACCTTAACCATCGTAGGAGTGCGGGTTCAAATCCCACTCCCGGGAGAAAAGGCTTTGAAGAGATTTACAAGGTATAATCGAAATAACTGTCGCCTTGTCCGTCTTGATGTCACGTTGTTTAAATTTTTCCCAAATTATTAAATAAGTTATAAAAAATGCCTAATGCACTATAATTGCTGCCCACGCAGCAACCGTATACTAAAAACAGCCCCGTTTTGGAACCGTCTCCCACTCCGGTACCACTTTTGCAATACTTCAGGGTGGCGTTCCATCATATTTCCTATTTTTTAAGAGCTTACTGTTGTCCCTGCATCCAGGTTCCCGTTATTTGCTCTGAGTGTCGATTTAATCGCCACTGCTTCGCATACGCATTTCTCTGCGCTCCCTCCCTGCACCCACCAGGAGTGTCATTACTATAAATGCCATTTGCTCACTGCAGTCCAGAACTCTTTCCTGTTGCACATTTGTGATATTAAATTTCTCGTGGTAGGTTCCTCCCCAAAGACTCTATGCAAGGCGAGTCTTTCCTCGTAGAAACGGGAGCAGTGGAACATAACGTGTTCTGCGTTTTCTAAATCCGTGGTACACATTGGGCAATGAGGATCTTCCTCTATCATACGCTTCCATAAATACTCTTTGAAACTGCCATATCCATTCATTATCTGCGTGAGACGGTAGTTGAGTTCGCCGTGCTTCCGTTCATTCCATTGAGCTACGTTCCAAACTAGCGTGAAGGTGCAATGCCCTTTACTCGAGGCCTCCCAGCGTTCTTGCCACTTAGCTATTGTTTGTGTCCTTGCTCTTTTCTTGGCTTCTTCAGATGGTCGCTCGATATTAGTGTTATACAGATCGGCCATTTCGCTTGCCAATAAGTCCACTGGGATTTTCCGGGTTAGAACCAGGATTGCGTCGTCCGACACCGTCCGATAAGCACTTGCTATTCTTAAACCAGCAAATCGGTACGCCGCTAATATATATTTTTGATGGGTCCGTCTAGATCCATACCACACTGGTGCTGCGTATAGTATTATTGAGCTGGCTACTGTGGACAATAGCTGAGGTGTAGATTCGCTCGGACCACCAATGTTATCCATTATTCGCATAAGTGCTCCATTAACTTTGTTAACTTTCTCTCCCACCGCTCTGAAGTGCTCTTTGAAAGTTAACTTAGAGTCAATGTGCACTCCTAAGTATTTTAGGGAATCCTTTGAAGTGATTTGATGATCCCCGACAGTTAAGACTAACTCGTTCGCCTACCGTTTGGAGCTTACTAATACCACTTCCGTCTTTTGGCTAGCCAACTCCAGTCCCGTATTGGTCAGCCATTCTTTTATTCTTCCTACGGCGTCATTACATAATGCTTGAAGCAGGTCCAGTTTCTTGGGCACTACTACCACTGAAATATCATCAGCATATCCCACTATTTGCGTGTTTTCTGGTAGATCAATCTTTAGCACCCCGTCATACATTACATTCCAAAGAGTTTGACCGAGAACAAATCCCTGTGGGACGCCTCCAGTGATTTTGTACTCTCTTGCTCCTTGATCCGTGTCAAAAAGAAGTACTCTGTCTTTAAGATAGCTACCTATTATTCTGCGTAAGTAAGCTGGTGTACCGAAGCTTCGCAGCGCTGCCGTTATCTGCATCCAGTTCGCAGCATTCTTTATGTCCATCGTAATCAGTGCACAGAACTTCCTTTTATTTTGGCCTCAGAGATAGCTTATCTAGCTATATAAACGACTGTTTTTATTGCATCTACGGTGGATCTTGATTTGCGAAATCCATATTGATTATTCGATAAGCCACCTGGTCTTTCTACAGTCAGCTGTAGGCGCTCACTAATTATACGCTCGAAAATCTTTCCTAGGGAATCCAGCATACAAAGTGGTCTATATGAGGATGGTTGCTCCGGCTGTTTACCACGTTTTAGCAATAGGACAAGTCTTTGTCGTTACCACGGGCAAGGGAACACGCCCAGGGTTTGAAAATGCTGAACTAATTTTCAGTATTACAAAATTCTTGATTAAATTTGGAAAATATTTCAGCAACAGGAAAAAGCAAAGCAAACAAATTTATTTTTTTTCATTTTACTTCAGATGTAACTTGTATGGATGCGAGCTATCGTCGTCAGCAGAAAAAAACTTGAATATTTTACTGTCCTTTGAAGCTATAAGTATTTCATGATCAACTATTTTTAAGTAAACATTTTTCAGTTTTTTAATAGCCGAAATTCTGGTTTCGAATTACTTGCTGAAAATAATTAAAAGTAAATTATTTTTTACTATTTCAGCAGAAATATTTGATTTTCAAAGGGACATACAAATTGTACGATGTATTGATTGTAATAGCCTTCATCTTACTTACTTACTTAATTGGCGCTTAACCGTCTAAACGGTTATGGCCGTCCAACAAGGCGCGCCAGTCGCTCCTTCGCTCCGCCAACCGGCGCCAATTGGTCACACCAAGGGAGTTTAAATCGTTTTCCACCTGGTCCTTCCAACGGAGTGGGGGCCGCCCTCTACCTCTGCTTCCATAGGCGGGTTCCGATAGAAACACTTTCTTGGCCGGAGCATCATCTTTCATTCGCATAACATGGCCTAGCCAGCGCAGCCGCTGCGTTTTAATTCGCTGGACTATGTTGATGTCTGCGTATAGCTCGTACAGCTCATCATTAAATCTTCTTCGGTACTCGCCATCGCCAACGCGTAGAGGTCCATAAATCTTTCGAAGAACTTTTCTCTCGAACACTCCCAAAGCCGCTTCATCTGCTGTTGTCATGGTCCATGCTTCTGCCCCATATAGCAGGACGGGTACGATAAGTGACTTGTAGAGTATGATTTTCGTTCGCCGAGAGAGGACTTTACTTTTCAATTGCCTACCTAGTCCAAAGTAGCATTTATTGGCAAGATTGATTCGTCGCTGGATTTCAGTGCTGATGTTGTTGCTAATGTTGATGCTGGTTCCCAAATAAACGAAGTCTTTTACTATTTCGAAATTATGGCTGCCAACAGTAGCGTGGTTGCCAAGGCGCATATGCGCTGACTCTTTGCTCGATGACAGCAGGTACTTCGTTTTGTCCTCATTCACCATCAAACCCATCTTTACCGCTTCTTTTTCCAGCTTGGAGTAAGCAGAACTAACAGCGCGGGTGTTTAGGCCGATGATATCAATGTCATCAGCATATGCCAGTAATTGCACGCTTTTATAGTATATTGTTCCAGTGCGGTTAAGTTCTGCAGCTAGTATAATTTTCTCCAGCATCAAATTAAAGAAATCGCACGATAGGGGGTCACCCTGTCTGAAACCTCGTTTAGTTTCGAACGGCTCGGAGAGGTCCTTCCCAATTCTGACTGAGCTGATGGTGTTGCTCAACGTCATTTTGCACAGCCGTATAAGTTTTGCGGGGAAACCAAATTCAGACATAGCGGCATATAGGCAGCTCCTTTTCGTGCTGTCGAAGGCGGCTTTAAAGTCGACGAAGAGGTGATGTGTGTCGATTCTCTTTTCACGGGTTTTTTCCAAGATTTGGCGCATTGTGAAAATCTGGTCGATGGTAGATTTACCAGGTCTGAAGCCGCACTGATAAGGTCCAATCAGCCGGTTCACGGTGGGCTTCAATCTTTCGCACAATACACTTGAAAGGACCTTATATGCGATATTAAGAAGGCTGATTCCACGATAGTTGGTGCATTTTGCAGTATCCCCCTTCTTGTGGACTGGGCAAAGAACACTTAGATTCCAACCGTCGGGCATGCTTTCGTCCGCCCATATTTTGCTAAGAAGCTGCTGCATGCGCCTTACCAACTCCTCGCCGCCGAACTTGAATAGCTCCGCAGGCAATCCATCAGCGCCCACGGCCTTGTTGTTTTTCAATTTGGTTATTGCTATTCTAACTTCGTCATAATCGGGCGGGGGGACATATATTCCATCATCATCGATTGCGGGATCGGGTTCTTCATCTCTGCGCGGTGAATTGCTGCCTCCATTTAGGAGAGCAGAGAAGTGTTCCCTCCATAATCTAAGCACTCTCTGGACATCAGTTACAAGCCTTCATCTACGAGTAGGTATTTCTTGTTTTTATGTTGTTTTAACACCCGAGACACATATATACGCATGCTTCTACTGAAGAAAAAGGCAAATACGTACATACAAAATCTGCACCTCCACCGGTAGCTTGGTATATGTACTGGAGTCATTCGGGGCTTTTTCGGGACCAAAGCATGACTTTTCAATGTAGCATGGCTCAATTTCTCGCGGATCGGTCAAAATTTGTCATCCAATGAGTAGCTCCTTGCGGAGAGACTGTCCTTCATTCAGTCCTAGAGTCTAGCACTGCCGCGTCTACCGAAGAAGTACATATTTATAAAACGGCCACATATATGTAACATGCATAACGCGATGTATTAGGCTAACCCCTAATACTTGTTGTCGACGCGATTTCTTTCAAACATGTATGGCTCCTTTCTGTTCACAACCAAGAGTGATTCACGCCGCGTTTAAGCGCACCTCCGTTCCTTTAGCATCGATTAACATCAAAGCTGGTCTGATGGCCAGACAAAATTCTCGTTAAATTAAATGGGGTTACACTGAAATGGCAGTCCTTGGTCGAGAAAAATCGCGAGTCGCTCCGGTACATAGAACCGACGGCCTTGGGAAGCGATTGTATGTTATTAAAAGTGAAAGTAAAATTTCTAATAGAGCGGTATCGATTTCTTCCGCAGATTCTTTCTACACGAAAACAAACACCACATTTTTCCAAAAATTTATTTGAATTATGGGACTAAATCTAAAACTAGATTTTTAGTATACATGCGTATAATATATAATGTAAATCTTTTAAGAGTTCCAACTCAAACTCGAAGAAACGAGTTCTTCTTCTACGATAGTTTAGGGTTAGAAGCATAAATTTGGATACATAAAATGTTGCAGATAAACTGGAATTAATTTTATAAAAGTTCATGAATGAACTAATATTGTTAGACTGGCAGCTAGGCTTAAAGAAAACTTTAAGGAGATTTAGGCCCTTTATTTTTACGAGCCACTATAGCTTAAGTTAGCCAACTTCGAAAAGTTGGTCAAAATGCATTACTTACCAAAGTGTAGCTAGTTAAACGCAGCATATAATATTTTTGTTGTTTTTGTTGCACAGCAGACTCTCAAGCATTTTACGATCAAACACATGTGAGTGAAGTGAGAGAGTGCTGTATGATGCAATATGATCAAATGTTGTATAACATTTTTCGATGCAACCATTTATTAACAATTGCATGATGCGGTTCAATAGTTTTTGGTATCGTATTCATTGAAGAGAGTTTTTTTTGTATGACATCGTTCGAAGCAACCATTTATTATAGATATTTTTCTTAACTGAGTTCCCTCCCTAATACTTTAATATTGTTAAATATGGTTGTCAAAATTTGCGGCTAGCTAATATTATTAAGTAATTTTCTTTTGATAATTTAAATAGTTATATTTTGTAATTGCCTTAGGAAATCATTTAATTCTTATTTCAGGAATGAAACGCATCTTTCCAAGCAAGAAGGCCTTCTAAGCTAGGTGAATGCTTTACACTCATGAAATGAATTTAATTACACATGTATATAAACAAAATATATTCACTTATTTTACATATTAGGTTTGTTAACAAATTTCCAATTTTTTTTTGCCAATACTTTTTTTGTATATGCGTCCCTAATATCGCATGTACATATGTATATCAAAGTTAATTTTGGAATTCAAAGATATAAGATTTAATACGTGTGTGGGGACTAATTATAGTTCGACCATTTTATTTATATATTTTTCCCCTAAGAATGATTTTCTTTTTTTTTTTAACTCAAATGGAGTTTGTTATTTTGGTTTATTAGTTTAGGTTAACTAGACTTAGCAAAACCGCAGATTTTAAAAATTGTAAAGAATTGAATTTATGAAATATTAATTCAAATAATGTGTACCTGATTTGCTTCAATTTGGTTTGAGTCATAGTGAGTTTGTGGTAATGTATCGGGGCCTCAAACACATCTAAGAGGCCAATGGTAGGGCGGATATAGAGGCAGCCACCAAACGTTAAAACAACGAGCTGCCAGGCATGAAGGGCAAGTATGGGGTGTCACATTGCTGAAGTGTGGCATGCAAATGCGATAGTGGGTTTTTTATATATATTTTTTTTGAAATCCCAGTTTGCAAAATAAATTATCCTGTGTGAACATTGACTGGGGAGAGCAGTGCTGTGCAGTGATCGTGTAAAAGAATCCACGAAGCTGAAGCTCCGGGCATAAACGCCAGGGCACACGCCGTGGTCGTTGCACCTTGCCACAAGCACTGCTGCTCTTTTGTCCGTGAATGTGCCTATCGCACACTCAGTCAATGGATATCATAACAGATAAAATGGCGCCCAACGTGTATCCCGATAGACGAAAGCAACTTTTGTGTGCTTTTGTTAATATTGGCTACACATATATGATTCACTGGCGACCACCGTGGTGTGATGGTAGCGTGCTCCGCCTACCACACCGTATGCCCTGGGTTCAAACCCCGGGCAAAGCAACATCAAAATTTTAGAAATACGATTTTTCAATTAGAAGAACATTTTTCTAAGTCGCCCCTCGGCAGTGTTTGACAAGCGCTCCGGGTGTATTTCTGCCATGAAAAGCTCTCAGTGAAAACTCATCTGCCTTGCAGATGCCGTTCGGAGTCTGCATAAAACATGTAGGTCCCGTCCGGCAATTTTTAGGGAAAATCAAGAGGAGCACGACGCAAATTAGAAGAAAAGCTCGGCCTTAGATCTCTTCGGAGGTTATCGCGCCTTACATTTATTTATTTTTTTTATTTATATGATTCACTCCTTGAGTCAAATAGTCGGTTTGCTTTTGGAATCTTTTTTATTAGTTTAACATTTTATAATTGTTTTTTTGATTTTCTTTTTATTGCGTTTCTGTTTAAGTAGCTTTCTTTTGGATGCGAAGAATTTTCAAAGGAATTTACCATCCTATAGGCTAGATGCCTTGAGATGCGTACCGCGTTAAGACTTCGTATTACTTACTTATTTAATTTTAACCGTCTAAACGGTTATGGCCGTATTAAGGGAACTATTTAAGCATGACACTTCTTTTGGCTTTGTGCAAAAATACACGATAGACTTTTGGAATTTCCTTCATTAAGGCTAAATGCCAATTGACTTACCAGGCGTTCACGTTTGCTACAATGCAGAAGCAAATATATGCAAGTTTTCAAATAGTATGTACATCTCAAACTCATTGTCGAAATGCCACCTCAATTTAAGAATTTTTTTTTTAATTTTTGTTTAGTATTTGAGAAAGAATATATATATTTATATTGAATATTTCGGAAATTGTGATTGTATTTCAAATAAATCACAACCGATATTTCTTCCTCAAAATGTTGCATGCCACAACACAATATGACATTATGCCCTTACTTACATTTTTGTGCCACATTACCACTACAGAGACTCCCATGGTCTCAAAACAAGTTTCTTTTGATGATTTTTGTTTTTAGATAAATAACTTTTTCGCGTTTAATTACAAGCGGAAAAGATCTAATTATTTTGATTTTTTTGGGTTTTTTTTTAATATGACATTTTTTTTTGTGTTTAAGGACATAACACACATACATACACATAAATTTTTTTTGCGAGTGCAAGTACAAGATATACCTTTTTATATTTTTTTCAAACAAATATGCCGCTACGTTGTTTCGTTTGTAGAAAGGCTTTCTCCAATAGGGACCACGTGCTCACTATCGCGTGTCACCACCGCTTCCACCAAAATTTTTTACTGTCGTGGCTTAAGAATAATTCATCTTGCCCACTTTGTAGAGCTCCTTGCCGCAGTAGGGAGTTTAATCAGAATATACATAATACTAGATTGAAGACGATGTCTCAGGGCAACGCAGGTAATACCAGTGGCAGTGGGAAGAGCAGCAACAGCTGCAACAAGGAGCAGCAAATCGTAGTAGCTTGTCAGCCAAAGAGGCGCATGGTGGTGACATACCACCAGCAAATGACGATGAAGCTCGCATTAGGAACATGGTTTCAGCAATTGTGTCTGCGAGGTCAGCAACGGATTTTGAGGGTTTAGAGAATCGCGTAGCACAAATGGTAGAGCAGAGAATAGAAAGTACGCTTGCAAGTTTTTTAGAACGGTTAAATCTTGTCCCTGTAGGATCAGTTCCTGTAGGCAATGACACAAGCCAGCCAGCTAATTTGTCTACAGCTCTACTCCAGTGTGCCCTAGGGATATACCTCCTTTACCAAACCAAAGCAATAATAATTTTAACAATCAGATTGACCAAATGCGATTGAGGGAATTGTCTACTGTTCCTTATATGTGTAGGATAGCGCATTTAATATCTAGTTGGGATGTGAAGTTCGACGGCACGTCGCGCTTATCAGTTGATAGTTTCTTGTCCCGAATAGAGTTGGGAGTTATAGATACACTCAATGGCAACTTTAACCTTTTATGCGAGCATGTACAGTGTCATTTCGTTAATGAAGCCAAAGACTGGTACTGGCGTTACCGTAGGTCTGTCGAACGAGTTACCTGGCCAGTTATTTGCCAAGCTCTGAGGACTAATTTCCAGCAGCATAGGAGTGACTTCAAGATTAAGGAACTAACACGCGCGCGTAAGCAAGGCCAAAACGAATGTTTTGATGAGTTCCGTAACGCCATCTTAAAAATCGTGGAACCACTTGAAAGTCCCTGTCGGAAGCAGATCTGCTTGAAATTCTAAAACATAATTTACGGCCACGCCTACGGCAACAACTTCTTTTTGTACCAATTAATTTTGTAGCAGAGTTGCGCCGACCCTGTGTGAAAGGTGAGAGTCTTACTAACGAAATTGAAGGCAAGTGAATGAAGCCTTCCTTGACTTAGACCTAGATGAGGAAGCAATAGCGCAAAGCGAATTTGCTCAAGTAGAAGCGGTTTCTCAGCCAGCTACCGAATTAAAACCTGGTTGCTGGAACTGCAACAAAGAGGGGCATACATACTACGATTGCCTTGAAGAGCGTACGGTGTTTTGCTACGGCTGTGGCGCACCAAAAACGTATCGTCCAAAATGCCCAAAATGTAGTCCGGGAAACTGCAAAGCGAGCGAGGAATCTCGTCAGACCCCTCGCAACGACAGCAAACGCTAGACAGCAATAAAACAAACATACATACACAATATCAAACCAGCCTGGCGTCAAGTACATGCAGTGGTGACTCTAAGATTTTTACAACTCCGCTAAGAAAAGAAATTATTTCATACGAAGAACGGTTGAAAAGATATAATGAAGCTAGAAATAGAATATATAGTACCGATGATGTTACTTCCGAAAGTCCAAAACGTTCTACTATTCGTATGAGAGACTTTTGGACAAAAGTAAGAGCAAACAAAAGAAATTTAAAGAAAGTCATCTGTTCGTTGCAGCATAAAGAAAATTATTTAAGGCCATATGCGAAAGTTAGGTTTTTGCAAAGCGACCACCTAGGCTTATTAGACAGCGGAGCGCAAGTGCTTAAGAGGTTTGCTTGCAAAGGAGGTTTCCAAACAGCCATTGCGAAAGCATAAAATTTCCATTTGGACAGCTGATGGCAAAACTCAAGTTGCTTTCGTTACAATAGACATTAGTGTCAAATATAGAAACAAAATTGAAATTATAACTTTTTTGTTATGCCAAGTCTGTCCCAAGATTTCATATTGGGAATTTACTTTTGGCATAAGTTCCAAATTGCGCCGAATATTATTTCGGAAATTTCACTCGAGGAAAATTATAATGACGAAAACTCGCTTTCGGTAAACGTTGAGCAACAGCATCATTTAAGTTTAATTAAAAACAGGAAAAAAATCTTTATTGGAGTACGAGATTCAGCTCGAACCCAATGTCCGTCCGACAAAGAAGCGTTACCTTCCAATTTCACCAGCTGTCGAGAAACTCGTACATGGCGAAATTGATGAAATGATTAAGTTAGGTCTAATCGAGGAAGCTCCATGGTCCAGTCCGATTGTGTTAGGAAAAAAGCCAGGTAAAGTCCGTCTGTGTCTTGATTCTAGGAAAGTTAACGGCGTTACCGTCAAGGACGCGTATCTCCTTCCTCACATTGATGGGATTCTTAGCAGAATACCCAAGGCAAAATTCATTAGTTCATTAGATTTAAGGCGCGCCTTTTGGCAAATTGCCCTAGCCGAAAAGTCCCGAGATTACACCTGTTTTACCGTCCCTAATCGTCCACTTTACCGATACCGCGTCATGCCTTTCGGTCTTTGTAATGCCCCACAAGCACTTTGTCGCTTGATGGATCGCGTAATTCCACCCAATTTACGAAACCAAGTCTTTATCTATTTAGACGATCTCTTAATTGTGTCAGAAGATTTTGACACACATATGTGCGTCCTTGCTGAAGTTGCTCTACATTTAAGGAAAGCGGGGTTAACCATAAATGTCAACAAAAGCAAATTTTGTATTAAAGAAGTGAAATATGTGGGGTGTATTGTGGGCAACGGAAATATACGTACCGACCCCGAAAAGATTTCAGCTGTTACGCAAATCCGGTTCCAACAAACGTCTAGTAAGTTAGGCGGTTTTTGGGAATGGCTGGTTGGTATCGCCGATTTGTAGATAACTTTGCCGCAGTCACAAGCCCTCTTACTAACTTATTAAAGAAATCCAAAAGTTTTGAATGGAACGATGACGCCCAACTAGCTTTCGAAACACTGAAAGAAAAACTTTGTACAGCACCAGTACTGGCTAGTCCAGACTACACAAAACCTTTCATCATACAATGTGATTCGAACAAGTCAGGAGTTGGTGCGTGTTGGTCCAAAAGAATGTCAACAATGTTGAGGTTCGAAAAGCTTATTTTTCGCAAAAGTTAAACAAAGCGCAAACTAACTATAGCGTAACAGAGCTCGAGGATTTAGCAGCTCTGCTAAGTTAAAAGAAATTTAGAGCTTATGTCGAGGGGCAGGGGTTCACTATAATTACTGATCACGCTAGCTTGCAGTGGCTTATGCGACAAACAGATTTATCCAGCCGTGCTAGTCGGTTGGTCTTTAAAATTGCAAGGATTCAAATTTAATATAGAACATAGGAAAGGCTCCCTTTATGTAGTGCCTGATTGTCTGTCACGACAAAATTTTGAGGAAGTAGCTGAGGTCCGTGAGATTCAGGTCCGCCCGTTTGTTGATTTACAGTCGTCCGAGTTTTTGTCCGAAGATAATCAAAAGTTGATAAGTCATGTCCGCCAAAATGTGAGCCGATTCCCTGATCTTCAGGTAATCGACAATCTGGTTTATAAAAGAACCGAGCACTCCGATGGCAATCCTGAAAGGGACTCATTTAATTGGAAGCTTTGGATTCCCACATCTCTAGTTCCAGGTGTCATCGAAAACGCGCCCTGTCCACCATATAAATGTCATGGTGGGATAGCGAAAACATTCGAGCGATTGCGCAATAATTTGTATTGGCCAAATATGACAGTTGATGTCAAAAATTACGTAAGCCGATGTGAAACATGCAAACAAAGCAAAGCGCCCAATGTTACGCTAAGACCACCAATGTCCGCACAGTACACGGTACAAAGGCCGTTTCGGAAGTTCTATGTTGACTTCCTTGGACCTTATCCAAAATCCAAGTAAGAAAACATAGGAATATTTATCATACTAGACCATTTGACAAAGTTTCCCCTCTTAAAAACTGTTAAAAAGTTCTGTTACTATTTGCGTGATAACAGTTCAGAAAACAGTTCAGATCCTCGCAATTCAACACGTTGTTGTCGGCCCGTGGAATTAGACACGTATACACTGCTTTTTATAGTCCGCAAGCCAATGCAAGCGAACGTGAGAATCGTTCAATAATCGCTGGTATCAGAGCTTACCTGAAGAAGTATCAGTCACACTGGGACCGGAATATCTCCGAAATCGATGAAGCCCTCAGGGGCTCGTATCATAAAACGATCGGAGCATCTCCGTACTTTGCATTGTTTGGACAGCAAATGATTTCCCATGCTGGTGAATATGAACTCCTAAGGAAGCTCAAAACATTGGATGATACCGTACTCGACAAAAGCGACACCCTGAAACTAATAAGACGAAATATTAAGGAAAACATCATAAAAGCTTTTGAAAACTCGTCAAAACGTTACAATCTTCGTAGCACTGACAAACGCTTTGAGATTGGTGATTTCGTTTTCAACTTTGTCTTGAGCGATGCCTCAAAGAAATTTTGCGCCAAACTAGCTCCAAAATTTGTAAAGTTCTTGCGATAAAGCGCAACTGCGTGTACGAGTTGGAAGACGTAGATACAGGCAGAAAGGAAGTCTATCACAGCAAAGAAGTTCAAGGCAGCAATTAGGTCCAACCGCACCAACTCTCTAGGTGGGGGGATGTGTACCGTAGTACAAAGCCGCAAATATAGTTTCACTTTTTTCCACTTTAATTTATAGCTGCTTCTAGTTTTTTTTGATATTGTTTCCATTTTTTTTTGTTTGGCCCCCACTGTTCCAACTTCAATATTCTACCTCTGCTAATGTAAAAAAAAAACATGTTTTTGAACTGAGTTATGGACACATGTGGGAAACTCGAGGGTCTAATATAACTTCCTGAAGCAACCATCGTTCTTTTCCTGTCGATATCTAATAGAATTTCATAATAGGCTTATAAAAGTCTAAATATTTAATAAAAGTAAAGTTGTGTGATATATATAAATATCCATTAAGTTTTATTTGATATAAAACCTGACGTTTTTGTGTTCGATTGAATCGATTAATTCGGTAAGCCATTTGTTTTAATTTTACTAACGTTCCTGTCGTCAACATATCAAAGCCACCTTGAGCAGAAGAACATACATGTCTGTGGTAAGTCTTCATGCTTTTTCTTTAAAGAATTAAACCCTTTTTACCCCTTATTTAATATTAAATTGTGTGGTGTTAAAAGAGAAAATAAAATTTCTGATAAATCGGTATCAGTTTCTTCCGCAGATTCTTTCTACAAGAAAACAAACACCACATTTTTCCAAAAATGTATTTGCCAACATATTTTGCATCATATGCATGTGGGTTGCTTGAACGAATCGTAAGCAACCCTCCCTTTTACTTCACCCGCATTCCGCTTCCACGGTGATAAGCTTCAAATCATTACCAGTAAGTTAGCCAACTTCGAAAAGTTGGTCAAAATGCATTACTTACCAAAGTGTAGTTAGTTAAACGCAGCATATAATATTTTTGTAGTTTTTGTTGCACAACAGACTCTCAAGCATTTTACGATCAAACACATGTAAGGGAAGTGGACATGTTTGAGAGAGCTGTATGATGCAATATGAGCAAATGTTGTGTGACATTATTTGATGCAACCATTTATTAACAATTGTATGATGCGGTTCAATAGTTTTTGGTATGGTATTGTTTGAAGATAGTTTTTTTGTATGACATCGTTCGAAGCAACCATTTATTATAGATATTTTTCTTAACTGAGTTCTCCCCCTAATACTAATTTGATTCTTATTTAAAGATGTATGTACATATTTATATACATATGTATATCAAAGTTAATTCTGGAATTCAAAGATATAAGATTTAATACGTGGGTGGGGACTAATTATAGTTCGACCATTTTATTTATATATTTTTCCGTAATAATGATTTTCTTTTTTTAAACTCAAATGGAGTTTGTTATTTTGGTTTATTAGTTTAGGTTAACTAGACTTAGAAAACCACAGATTGTAAAAATTGTTATGGATTGAATTTCTGAAATAATAATTAAAATAATGTGTAACTGATTTGCTTTAATTTGGTTTGAGTCATGGTGAGTTAGTGGTAATGTATCGGGACCTCAATCACATCTAAGAGGCCAACGGTAGGGCGGGTATATAGGCAGCCACCAAACGTTACAACAACAAGCTGCCAGGCATGAAGGGTAAGTATAGGGTGTTAAATTGCTGAAGTGTGGCAGGCAAATGCGACAGTGGGTTTTTTATAATTTTTTATTTTTTTGGTTGAAATCCCAGTGTGCAAAATAAATTATCCTGTGTGAACATTGATCTCGTAAAAGAATCCACGAAGCTGAAGCTCCTGGCATAAACGCCAGTGCACACGCCGTGGTCATTGCACCTTGCCACAAGCACTGCTGCTCTTTTGTCCGTGAATGTGCCTATCGCACACTCAGTCAATGGATATCATAACAGCTAAAATGCCGCCCAACGTGTAGCCCGATAGAGGAAAGCAACTTTTGTGTGCTTTTGTTAAATATTGGCTCCACATATATGATTCACTCCTTGAATCAAATAGTCGGTCTGCTTTTGGAATTTTTTTGATTAGTTTAACATTTTATAAAGATTTTTTTTTTGATTTTATATTTATAGTGGTTGTATTTAAGTAGCTTTCTTGTGCATGCGAAGAATTTTGGAAGGAATTTACCATCCTATAGGCTAGATGCCTTGAGTTGCGTACCGGGTTAAGACTTCATATTTAGGGAACAATTTAAGCGTGCCACTTCTTTTGGTTTTGTGCAAAAATACGCGACACACTTTTTGGAATTTTCGTCATTAAGGCTAAATGTCAATTGACTTACCAGGTGCTCACGTTTGCTACAATTCAGAAGAAAATATATGCAAGTTTTCAAATAGTAACTACATCTCAAAATCATTGTCGAGATGCCACCTCAATTTAATCATTTTTTTTTAAATTTATGTTTAGTATTTCAGAAGGAATATATATATTTATATTGAATATTTCGGAAATTGTGATTGTATATCAAATAAATCGCAACCGATGTTGCATGCCACAACACATTATGCCTTTACTTACACTTTTGTGCCACATTACCACTACAGAGACTCCCATGGTCTCAAACCAAGTTTGTTTTGATGATATTTGTTTTTTGATAAATAACTTTTTCGCGTTTAACTACAAGCCGAAAAGATCTAATTATTTTGTTTGTTTGTTTAATACGAAAATTTTTTTGCGTTTAAGGACATAACACACATACATACACATAAATTTTTTTTGCGAGTGCAAGTACAAGATATACCTTTTGATTTTTTTAAACAAACATGCCGCTACATTGTTTCGTTTGTAGAAAGGCTTTCTCCAATAGGGACCAGGTGCTTACTACCGCGTGTAACTACCACTTCCATCGAAATTGTTTACTGTGGTGGCTTAAGAATAATTCATCTTGCCCACTTTGTAGAGCTTCTTTCCGCAGTAGGGAGTTTAATCAGAATATACATAACACTAGATTGAAGACGATGTCTCAGGGCAACGCAGGTAATACCAGTGGCAGTGGGAATCTGCATAAGTCCCATAGGGAAGAGCAGCAAGAGCTGCAAGAAGGAGCAGCAAATGGTAGTAGCTTGTCAGCCGAAGGGGCGCATGGCAGTGACATACCACCAACAATTGACGATGAAGCTCGCATTAGGAACATGGTTTCAGCGATTGTGGGTTAACATGCGAAGATGATAAAGTGTGTAAACTAAATAAATCAATTTATGGTCTTAAACAGGCAGCTAGATGTTGGTATGAAATGTTTGAAAAGACATTAAAAGAAATTGGATTTGTTAGCTCAGAAGTAGATCACTGTATTTATATATTGGATAAATCTGAAGTAAAGAAGAATATCTTTTTATTATTATATGTCGATGATTTAGTCATAGCAACGTACGACTTGGCAACAATGTCAAAGTTTAAAGATAATTTAATGGTTAAATTCAGAATGACTGATTTAGCTGAAATTAGACATTTTATCGGTATAAAAGTTAGTAGACAAAATAATAAAATTGAACTTAGTCAATCGGCTTATATCAATAAAGTCTTGGAAAACTTTGGCATGGATGTTTGTAATCCAGTTAATACTCCACTTCCAAGTAAATTGGATTATGAAAATTTAAATTCAGATGAAATATATACAGCACCGTGTCGAAATTTTATTGGATGCCTAATGTATATAATGTTACGTACTCGGCCTGATTTAAGTACATCAATTTGCATTTTAAGTAGATATACGAATAAGAATAATAAAGAATTATGGCAGTGCCTAAAAAGGGTTTTGAGATATCTAAAAGGTACAATTAATCTAAAATTAACTTTTGTAAGTAACGGAGACTTTGATAACATTTTTACTGGTTATGTTGATTCCAACTGGGCCGGAAATGAAAGCGATAGAAAAAGTACTAGTAGTATTTATTCAAAATGTTCGACTCATGCCTTATTTGTTGGAATACGAAGAAACAAAATTCTGTTGCGGCATCTTCGACTGAAGCTGAATAAATGGCGTTATTTGAGGCCACTAGGGAAGCTATGTGTTTGAAATCACTAGCAAATAGTATTAAATTAGACTATGAGCAACCCATAAAAATATTTGAAGACAATCTAGAGGTGTATTAGTATTGCTAACAATCCACCGTACCATAAAAGAACTAAACATATCGATATCAAATATCATTTTTCTAGAAATCAAATTGAAAGGAAACTAATTATTCTTGAGTATATTCCTACAGGTAAACAACTGGCTGATATTTTAACCAAACCATTACCAGGAGCACGATTTACCGATTTAATAGATCAACTTGGACTGATGATTTAAACTCTTTTTATTACAACGAAATATGTATTTATAGTTATTAAATTACTAAACTTTTGTATACTTACATACATTTTTTTTTTTTTTTTGAATTACTTAATGAATTAAAATTTGTCAGATTTGAACTATATTGGTCTGATTGGGTTTTACTGGGTTTTCCCAATCCATGCAATAAATGTTGGACCATAATTGTATGATTTCCCAGAGTACTCGACCTGCCACCGCTTAACATTTAGTTCAATCATTAATGTTATCATATTTATATGTTTTCATATAACTTCTGTTTCTTATTAATTTTCAGGTGTGTTGAAGTCACTGTAGCAAACATCGCTTTATTGTGATGGCACAACCTAATGTAAGTTTCCCTTACGCTTATATGTATATTAGGGCCTTTGCATTGGTTTATCGAGCTCTGGCTCTGGCTCAAATCTTATTAGAACGACCTGGATCAACTTTATGAGAGCTGGCAGCACTAATATAAAACATCTGGTTTGTTGAAAATCAGAAGAAACGTACACAAAATTTTAAGATACTGATAGAATTATTAACATTTAAATAGTTTCGCACGTAATCAAACTATTTATTTTCCTTACATCATCTTCAAGTTATTTACTCTGTCATTGTTTTTGCTTTTAAATATGGCGAAATCTTGTATGTATACACAAATGTACACATACTTAGTTCAGACTACAATGGCTCAACTATATGGTTGGCTCATCTCACCAGCTGATTTTATTTTTTTCATTTCACTGGAGTAGGGATTTTCAGAAGGATATGGCAAACTTAAAATGAAACCAACGAATTTACAACATTTTCTTACTACATACAAATGCTGCTAAGTTTTAGGTTTTCACTCCATTCCATTCGTCTAACACCAACATATTGATTTTTGCAATGTGAACAAAAGTGTGTTGTTGCTGTAGAGATGAGCCAACCATATAGTTGAGTCATGAGTGCTACCAACTCAAAAGTGGTTAACTGTCAAAAAATCTACTACAGAAAACGAAACGAACCAAGCTGCTATACGGATCGGAAATTGAACCAGATAAATATGAGGATCACAACGTTGTTGCATTTGCATGTTAAATTTCTATCCGTATCTCGCTCAAGTCCCAATGGAACGTAACTATTAATATAAATTCATGTCATATGTACACATATGTATGCGTGTGTTTGTTGCAGTGACATGCAAAATGAACAAGAATAATTGCTTTGGTTAAAATGAGATAACTTGTATTAATACATAGTGGGCTTTGATTTTATTATATAAATACCTAATTCCTAAGACTCTTTATGTATACATATGTATATATGAATTACAGCAGGACTTATTTTCTTATTTCTTTGACTTGAATTTAATTTTGTCAGTTAAGACGCGTACAATAAGTATATGATTTTCTGCGGTGACGGGTCGTAAAAAGAAAAGAATTGAAATATAAAAATTGAGGAAATAAAAACGTAGCGGTCTTTTCTTTTATGAATCGAAAGCTGTTGAATTTAGTTAAATATATTAATAGGTTATGGGTGTTGTGTTCGGTTGAAGAAATAAATAAATAAAAGTGGTATCAAGAGATATGGAAAAACTAAAAAAGAACATCAAACCCTTCGATGGGGAAAAAATACTATATCTGGAAATTTCATATCAGAGCTTTATTTACAGAAAATGATGCGCTTTTTGTAATTGAAGACGAAAAACCAGAAAAAGAAAGTGAACTGTGGGCAAAGGCCGAAAGAACTGCGAAAAGCATTATAATTAAATTTTTAAGCGATTCGTTTTTAAGTTTTGCTAGTGCAGAGTGTACTGCAAGAGGCATTTCTTTTAATTTGGACAAAATATACGAGCGTAAAAGTGTTGCATCTCAATTGTCCGTAAGAAAACAATTACTTTTGTTAAAACTAAAGCCAAATTCAAATTTAATGAATCATTTGAATGTGTTTGATGACTTGGTCACAGAATTAATTGGTTCGGGTGCAAAAGTTGTCGAAATGGACAAAGTGTCACATTTGCTACTAACTCTTCCCTCATCATTTGATGGGATCATAACAGCAGTCGAAACTCTGTCTGAACAAAATTTAACTTTGGCATTTGTTAAAACCAGGTTGCTGGATCATGAAATAAAATTGGAATTGGCACAAAAATTTTATTTGATAACATGTTCTCTGTGTTTTTGTTTCGCTGACAAAAGATTGCTGTTTTCTTTGCTTTATTTACGTAAATTTGTACCAAATAAGTGTTTGATGATATATTTATGCAATCTGCAAGTTTTTTTTATAAAAGTGGTTAAGTTCCAAACAAGTAAAAAGCAACTTTTTGGTTTTCTTTTGTGACAAAATGAGTAAACCCAATACAAGGCTCACAAAGCAACAACAACCAGGGCTTTTGGCGCGGAATGATGTGTCGTGACCAATGACTTCGCTGTCGCCTAATGCATCAATCTCAACACAATCACGCGGACCGAAAAATGCAAGGTGAGAGCATATCAGCCGAACAGCTTATGCAAATATGGGAGAAAAAACTCGAAAGGCATGAAACAAATATCATTGAAAACTTAAATGAAATGTGGGAACAAAATCTCAAAACGCACGAAGAAAATATTATTAAACATCTTAATGAGTCAATGCAATCCATAAAGAATAGAGTTATGCAAAGAATGAGCGAGCTTGCGGGTGAGTTAGCGAATGCGAATGATAGAATAGGAAGATATGAACAAAGAGTAGCGGGTGTCGAAAATGCACAAACTGAGTTTGCATTTCTCAAAGCCAAGGTTGATGCATTGCGTGAGGAAATTGAGGATCTTGGGGAAAATCTGTGTCAACTGATGTCGTGATAAATGGTATACCGAATTCAAATAATGACAATGTTAAAGAAATTTTCAGCAAACTATGTGGAGCAATAAGTTATGAGACACCAGCCATTCGTCAAGCTTTCCGTACGCGCTCAATCAAACAGAAAAATTCAAATAACAATTATGTGCCTGTTATAATTAAACTTAACTCAGCGCACGATAGAAGTCAATTGCTTAAAGATATATCTACTTTTGTGAAGACCAAAAAAGAGCCTTAATTCTCTCTGATGTTGATGAGATTGGCTATGGGAAAATTTCCGTGCATGAATGTTTAATCAAGCGAAACAGAGAGATAATACACCACGCAACACAGCTGAAGCACCAGGGTTCATTAGCTACTGCTTTTAGCGTTAGAGGCAGAGTATACATGAGAGTACAGAGAAACACGCAGGCGAAGCTGGTGAAAAGCAGAGAAGATATAAATGCTCTTGTTAGCGAAGTCAAACAATGATGACGAATTTCTGCAACGAAGAAAGCATGAGATTAATATTTATGTTTATTACTACATTTACTTTTTTATCTTTCTTTCTTACATTTTCAAATATGTATGTTTATTATTTGCAAATTCCTCTTTTCTTTATTACTTTCAATTCTACAAACCAAAGCCCATTACGCAGCGCTAAGTGCATTATTTTTAACTTTTCGATAACGACTTCAACTTTTCCCGATGCTTGGAAGATAGCAAAAGTTATTCCTATTGCTAAAAAGCCATCGGCTGTTTTGCCAATGGATTTTCGGCCGATAAGCATATTACCCGCTCTTTCTAAAATCTGGGAAAGGTTAGTGGTGGCGCAAATCACCGAACACCTCAATAAGAACAACCTTCCCTCAGAATGCCAGTCTGGTTATGGAGCGAGCCATAGTTGTGCGACGGTTTTTACTCAAGGTAATTGAAGACATCCTCCCTGCCTACGATAGGGGTGATTTGACTGTGATGTCACTTTTAGATTTTTCGAAAGCCTTTGACACAGTAGATCATTCCATTCTCTTAATGAAATTACGACACTACTTTGGATTCTCTTCTAGTGCTTCAAGATTGCTCAAAAATTATCTTACAAATCGTTGGTAGAAGGTAGTAGTTAAAAGTGGTTGCTCTGAGACGAAGTGCCTGTACTCGGGGTGCCTCAGGGATCTATACTTCGACCAATTTTGTTCAGTATGTTCATCAACGATATTACTCATTGCTGCAAAAGTGTTTCAATACATCTATATGCTGATGATGCACAAATATATTTATCTCGCGCTATTGGCTTATCTGACGATTTGGTCTGTAGGATGAACGAGGATCTCGAAAGCATCTATTCGTGGTCGAGTGATAATAATTTAAATCTAAATGAGTCTAAAACAAATGCTATTTGCATCTCGCACTCTCCGCAACTAGTAGAGAATTTGCCACCGGTTATACTACAGGATATTACCATTAAGTATGAGTCGGTCGTTAGTAGTTTAGAGTTCAAACTAAATTCCAATTTTAACTGTGTTGATCATATTAACTACGTTTTATCAAAAATTTATTTTGTGTTAAGGAAATTGTGGTACACAGCTGCTTTCATTCCTCCAAATGTCAAATTAATGTTAGTCAGATCACTAATAGTTCCTTTCATTTCGTTTGGAGGGCTAGTGTTTGGTGATATAGACTGCAAGTCTAGAAATAAGCAACAACTTGCATTGACAATTGTGCAAGATACATCTACTCGAAGCGTAAATTTGAGCACATATCAGAGTTTTCGTTTAAAATACTTGATTGCAGTCTTACAACCTTCCTAAACTATCGCAATCTAATTTTCCTGAATAAATTAATTTATAAAAAACAACCAGAATACCTATTCCGAAATTTATGTTTTGCTAGATCTGACAGAACCTGTAACCCCATCGGTCCACGCCATAAATATCTCTCATCATCAAGGCCGTTCTTTGTCAGTACTATCAAAATATGGAATTCATTACCTAATTTTATTAAAAATGAGCCCAATGCATCGCGCTTTAAATTGGCTTTGTCTGAATTTATTGATATACCAAAAACACTATTCTAGCTATTTTCTCGAATCTACATTGTCTAATTCTGTTTGGTTGAGCGACTATTACAGTCACCAACAGCCAACTGCATCAACATATTCTAATCAAAAACCAAAACTTGAATTTTAACTGAATTTTTTATATTGAATTTGAACATGTACCTTATTTATAATTACCGTAACTAAGTTACATATATATACAAATATGTACATTGAACCGTTTATACATTACCTTTTGATGTATAGCTATTATATTTAAGACTCATGAATTACGTTAAATCCATGAATTATATCTATATTTATATCTATTATAGTATAACAGCTCACACTTCGCCGCTCTGGCAACCCCATCCGTGAGTTGACAGATCGGATTTGTGTGTACATATGTATATACCTATGTTTTGTTTGGCACGACTCAGTTCTTCACGAAGACACATCTCAAGTGCCGAAAAGACAACCCTCACGATTGCAAAAGATAGCCTCACAAGCCACAACCGCGAACTCCACAACCTCCTCCGGCAATACTCCCGACAAAGCGAATCCCTGGATGAAAGCCCTTCATGCTCGCAGAAAAGCCAAGTCCAATCGTTTTATTCCGGAAACGATTGGGAAATAATTTTACCCATGGCTATCGTACCCGTAGAGCATAAAGGAGAAATTTTCAAACTCAGAGCTCTTGTAGATCAGGGATCTGAACGAACCTTTATCTCTACCAGAGCCCAAGATAGACTCAAACTCCCATTCTAACCCTCTAGATTTGAAATATCAGGGATAGGCGGCAAGGTAGTTCAGACCTCAAACAAATTGTGCTCTCCGACACTGGTATCCCCCGATTTTAATATCAGAATAAGTGCAGAGGCAATATTATTACCCCAGCTAACAAAAATGCTCCCCTCGCTTAAGCTCACTAGCGAGCTTCAAGCAAAATGGGCACACCTCATCCTCGCAGACTCGAACTGTCACTCCCCATCGCAAGTAGATCTCGTCCTAGGCAGTGATGTAATACCGCAAATCATCCAAGATGGCGTTGAGAAACCTTCCCCCATCTTCTAGCGCAGAAAACCATTTTTGGATGGATTCTGAGTGGTAGAGCTGCTGTGATGGTCAACTCTTTCTGCATGCAAGTGTCAGAAGTGACAAACGAAGATCTTAACTCTCTATTGCGAAAACTCTGGGAATTGGAGGAAGTTCCCACCAAACCCCAAATAACCCCAGAAGACGAGTTTTGCGAGAATTTCTACGCAGCCACAACCTCACGCGATGATAACGGTCGTTACATCGTAAGGCTGCCGTTTAAACCCAGCTTCCCAGAGTCAATCTCATTATCCCACTCTCGGTCTTCAGCTCTAAGCCAGTTTCTTTGAATGGGATCTAAAAACTCAATATGATAGTGTCCTAGAAGAATACCTCACCCTCGATCATATGGAGGAAACCGGATCCTATGAAAAATTTGACGGAGGAAAATGCCTCTCATTTTATCTTCCTCATCACGCAGTTGTCAAACCCGAGAAAAATACATCAAAGGTGCGGGTTGTGTTTAACGCCTCAAAGAAGTCGGCATCTAAACATGCGCTCAACGACGTTCTTTATACCGGCCCTACCCTCCAACCCGATCTGATGCTTCTGATTCTCAAATGGAGGACATATCAGTTTGTTTTTAACGGAGACGTAGAAAAAATGTATCGTCAAATCATAATGCATGAAGACGACAGAGACTATCAGAGGATCGTCTTTCGCTCGGCCCCGAGCGACCCCATAAAAGACTATGGTCTGAAAACAGTCACATTTGGTGTGAAATGTGCCCCTACCTCGCCATACGTACTCTTTACCAACTGGCCAAAGATGTAGAAGAAACTTTCCCCAAAGCCGTCCCTGTCTTGACGAAAGAAACATATGTAGATGACATTCTCTCTGGCAGCCATGAAATTCTCTCTGCTGAAACATCTCTCTCCCAAGTCATCCAAGTGTTAGCGTCAGGAGGATTACCATTACGGAAAATAACGGCCAATCACCCCAGTATTATAAAAAACGTCAAAGAAGAGGACTTGCTAGACACCAATCTTTTGGAATTCGAGAAAGCAAGCAGCACCAAAACTCTCGGCATACAGTGGAACGCCCTGACCGACACGTTTTCATATACAGTGGACTCAATACCCCTCTCGTCCGCTAGTACAAAACGACAAATTCTCTCCACGGTCGCAAAACTTTTTGACCCCGCAGGGTGGCTTACGCCGATTATGATTCAGGCCAAGATTTTACTCCAAGAGCTATGGATAGACGGAACTGGCTGGGACGAACCAGTGAAGCCCCTCCGCTTCATTAAATGGACGCAGTTCGCAAAAAATTTACCCAACATCTCAAATATAAAGATACCTCGATGGGTTGACTACATCCCGAACCAGCAGGTTGAACTGCATGGTTTCTGCGATGCGTCAGAAAAGGCATATTGCGCCACTATTTATCTGCGAACAACCCACGGTGCCATCCCGTCGTCTCACCTTCTGGTCGCTAAAGGCAAGGTTGCCCCTCTTCGCACTACCAGTCTTCCAAGACTAGAACTATGTGCAGCTCTACTCCTTGCCCGACTAATCGCCGTCGTACAAACCCATCTCGAGCTCTCTCTTAAAAATCTTTACATGTGGTCTGACTCGGAAATTGTGTTAGCATGGCTCGAAAAGCCTCCCCACGCTTGGAAAACTTTCGTATCCAATCGAACAGCTGAAATTCTGGATCTCGTCGGAAGCGCATCCTGGAAGCATGTAGGCAGTCGCGACAATCCAGCCGATATGGGCACAAGAGGATGCAAACCCATGGACTTGGCAAACTCTTCGCTGTGGTGGAATGGCCCTGCGTGGCTGACCCAGCCCCCCGAAGCCTGTCCAAAACCATCTAGCCGCAGCATCAACCCGCCTGAAATGCGCCGAGTCGAATCACTACTCTCAGCTGAAGATGACCCCGATGTATTGGATCGATTTTCCTCTTTTCCCCGCTCCCTCATATGCCATGAGCATATGCCTTTAGGTTCATTAATAATCTCAAGGACCGAATTCGAGGCATTAAACTCGCTTACACTCCCTCTCTGTCCCATGAAGATCTCCGCAAAACGAAAAATAAACTTGTGACGTTTACGCAAATCCGATATTTTCCTCGCGAACTAGCATGCTTGGAAAATGCAAAACCAATTGATAAAAGAAGCTCTCTACTAACCCTCAACCCATACCTCGACGAAAACGGGCTCCTCAGGGTTCATAGTAGATAAGTTCATTCAACGTTGACTTACAATGAAAAACATCCCGTTATTATCGCTGAAAAATCAAGATCCGCTGTCCTCTGTATACAGTACCTCCATGAACTTCTTCTTCACGCCGAAATACGTCTCATGCAGCAATGCCTCAGACAGGATCTCTATATTCCACGACTCAAACCCCTCATAAAGAGATGCATACATCAGTGCAGAACTTGTACCCTCCAAAAAGCCGCAAATGCGATTGCAAATCATGGCGGCCTTGCCCCCGGAACGATGCACATATGCTCCGCCTTTTACCACTACCGGCGTCGACTTTGCGGGGCCCTTTCAAATAAAAGCATCCTTGCTAAGGTCTCACACCTTACTGAAAGGCTACGTGACCGTTTCTGTCTGTTTCGTGACAAAAGCTGTCCACCTTGAGCTGTGCTCGGACTTAACAACCAATGCCTTTCTCGCAGCATTTGCTCGCTTCGTCGGACGTCGTGGATATCCTGCCACAATGATGAGTGACAACGGCAAAACGTTTATTGGAGCTAAAAGGGCGACCAAAAAGGAGTTCGTTGACTTCATGAAAACTGCCTCTCAAGAAGTAATGGCAAAATACTCTCCCCAGGGCATCAATTGAAAATTCATTCCGCCCGGAGCTCCCCACATGGGCGGCTTGTGGGAGTCTGCAGTGAAGAGTTTCAAACTGCACTTCAACAGGACTGCAGGAGCCCACAAGTTCACCTTTGACGAATTTACCACCCTCTTGGTAAGAATAGAAGCCGTATTGAACTCTCGTCCTATCTCACCTTTGCCTCAAGATCCCAACGAGTTTACCGCGCTGACCCCCGGCCACTTTCTCAGAGGTGGCCCCCACCTCGCTATCCCTGAAGTGGATCACGTGGAGTTATCTCTTATAAGCCGAAGGGACAGGGTAAAAAGCTTACATCATCAATTCAGCAAACGGTGGAAGGAAGACTATCTAAAGGATCTCCAGAAAAGGCAGAAGTGGAAAAACCCACAACCCGAACCCAAGGTCGGTGAGTGTGTCTGCATTCACGACGACTCACTTCCCCCGACCGAATGGCGCCTTGGACGTATTGAAAAAATATATCCAGGACCACATACGTGTTGTTGACGTTCGTACTCAAACCGGCACCCTCACACGACCATTTGTTAAGCTCTGTTTCCTCCCTCAGACTGAAAGCCCACCATCTTGGGCAAACCCGGAGAATTCGTAGCTACTCTCAAACCACCTCTGCCCACTCTTACCACATCACCGTCACTAATATGTCGCAATTCGCAATATAATCCCAGCTGAAACCCCCTGCCGCTACCGGGCGGCCTCGTTCTCGCCTGGGAAACAACATTCCCTCATCAGTACCTAGCATTGCCCGACGCAGCATTCGATGCACCGTGCAAGGGCTGCAGACCGCCAACGCTAGAGGAAAAGTGTCCGAAATCCTCGAGCGAGATGCGTTGCGGACCCTTAAGGAACTCCAGGAGGCTCTAGCCGCTGAACGCGCCTAGGGCGGGGACGATGGCTGAGCGACTATTACAGTCACCAACAGCCAACTGCATCAACATATTCTAATCAAAAACCAAAACTTGAATTTTAACTGAATTTTTTATATTCAATTTGAACATGTACCTTATTTCTAATTACCGTAACTAAGTTACATATATATATAAATATGTACATTGAACCTTTTTATACATTACCATTTGATGTATAGCTATTATATTTAAGACTCATGAATTACGTTAAATCCATGAATCATATCTATATTTATATCTATTATAGTATAACAGTTCACACTTCGCCGCTCTGGCAACCCCATCCGTGAGTTGACAGATCGGATTTGTGTGTACATATGTATATACATATGTTTTTGTTTTGACATTTCTTTTTATTATTATTCGAAATTTTCCCATCCCGGTGTGTGCATTAAATTGTAATAAAGTTTTATAAACGTGAATAATATCGAAATTAAAGTTTTTCCACTCAAATGAATGCTTAGCAACGCATAGGCACAGTGCAAAATTTCATAAATAGTTAGCAAGAAAAAGGAAAGTGCAAGGATTCATGCATACCAAGCATCTTGTGCAGAGGCAGAATTTAATCGCCTTTATAGTGATCGTAAAAGAGTCGGTTGCCACCGCCACCGCCACCATATTCAACAACACTGCCATCACATTATCCAAGCATCACCACCTTCATCCAAGCACCACCATCAACATCAAAGCTCCATCGCCGTATCCACAACAGCTACATATCACATACACCAAAAGGAAGGTAAAATTTGTATTGCCAGCCCCCCTAAACACTGTTATTTCTTTTATATTAATATAAATATTGTTATACTCACATTATTATATTGTACACATATCCAAATATCGATGTACTTTAAGAGACAATAGTCTCATTTGTACAAATGTGTTAAATAATAATAAATTGAATTGAATTGAATTGAAAAGATACGAGGCTAAAAGTTCTGCAGGCTATTGGAAATTGTGAACCGAGTGAATACAAATCAAATAATAGATTTAAAAATAATTTTAAATTTAAAGCAAATAAAAAGGTTAACTTAAAATGTCACCATTGTAAGAAAATCGGGCGTATTAAAAGAGACTGTTTTATATACAAAAGGCAACAGAATAATCAAAATAAAGATAAAGCTAAGAAAGTGCAGACGGCTGCTACTACTGCTGTCCAATCTAATACCGGTTTCGCGTTCATGTTAAAAACTGTAATCAACTACGAAAATAAAAATTCGAAAAATATATTTTTTATTTAGGACTCGGGTGCATCCGACCATATGATAAATGATAAAAGTGTGCTGCTAAACTGTACTGAGTTGGAACAGCCAATTAAAATTGCAATTGCCAAGAGTGAGGAATATATATACGCAACAACTATGGGCACGATGAAGATGCAAAACTCCTGGCAATCAAATGTAACGCTTAAAAAGGTCCTGTACTGTGAGAATGTTCCACAAAATTTACTATCAGTAAATAAAATGACGGATGCCGGCATGAAGGTTGTATTTTCAACAGGAGGTGTGGAAATATCAAAAGATGGTGAGGTACTTTTTAAAGGTATGTGTTCTATTAATATTCCTGTTATAGAATTTGAAGTTTGTTGTAGAGCATTTATGACAGACAAAATCAATAAGAGCTCATACCAGTTGCGGCATGAACGATTGGGTCAGATTAGTAAAGGGAAATTAATAGAAATGAAACGAAATAAAATGTGTGAGGATACAGTGTTATTAGATAGTATTAAAATTGATAATGATGTCTTGGAGGCTTGTATAAAAGGGAAAGTTTAAAGTCAAGGACTATATAAAAAGGCCATTGTTTATAATACACTCAGATGTATATGGTCCGATTACGCCTCCTACAATTGATGGTAGAAATTACTACGTAATTTTTGTTGATCAGTATACACATTATTGTGTAACATACTTGATAGCCCATAAGTCAGATGTGTTTGCTCATTTTAAAGACTTTGTTGCGAAAAGTGAAAATCATTTTAATCTAAAAGTAGTAAATTTGTACGTTGACAATGGTAGGAAGTATTTATCAAATGAGATGAGAGAGTATTGTGTTGAAAAGGGTATAAGCTACCATTTAACAATTCCGCATACACCACAAGTGAATGGTATATCTGAGCGTATGATAAGGACTATAACTGAAAAGGCGCGAGCTATGATAAATGGAACAAAATTAGATAAATATTTTTGGGGAGAAGCTGTATTGACAGCTACTTATTTAATAAACCGAACCCCGAGTAATGCTATATATGATAAGAAAAAAACTCTTTTTGAGATGTGGCATAGTCGAAAGCCAAACTTAAAATATTTGAAAGTGTTTGGCTCTACAGTTTATATGCACAACAAAACAAGAAAGAGAAAATTTGATGAAAAATCTTTAAAATGTATACTTGTTGGTTACGAAACAAATAGTTATAAGTTACGGGGGTTAGAGGAAAATAAGTTTGTTGTAGCCAGAGAAGTAGTTGTAGATGAAGTTAATATGACTGACACAGAGATTTTGGAAGTTGAAAGCCCTGAAAGTGGTTGGGCTATCCAGAATGATAATATGGATAAGCAATGAAAGTAATGAAAATATGAAAATTAATATCCTGAATGAGAGTAGGGAAAATAGAGTATTCCAGAATGAAAGTAAGGAAGATGAACAGGGTGACTTTCAAAAATGATAATTTCCTGAAAGAAAGTACGGAAGAAGATGAGCCTAAATCCCAGAATGAAAGTATGGAGAAAAATATTGAAGTGAGACGAAGTGATAGGCTGAGAGATAAACCACCAAAATCTTACTGATTTTTGGATTTGGATAGTTGTCTACTATACTCACAAATGCCTTTTTCTGATGTACCAAACAATTATGATGAGATAAAAGACAGGCATGACGCGCTTCCCAAGGCAGTCGGTTCTATGTACCGGAGCGACTCGGGATTTTTCCCGACCAAGGACTGTCATTTCAGTGTAACCCCATTTAATTTGTTGCGTCCCTCCCACAAATTGTCATACTCCCAGCAGCTCCTTGCAGCGAGACTGCTCCACATTCTCTTGCTCCGGGTAGGTATCGAATCCAATCCGGATCCGTCTCCTGACCCCGGTCCTGAGAAATGGTTTTGCTACATCTGCCGGAAAAGAATTTTTTTAGGACGGTCATACTCTGCTCAGTGTGTTTCGTGTAAGGGATGGTTGCATCGGACAGGTTGTTCTGGGCTTGATCCCAAAACCCGACGTCCACGTAACTTTTGTAAATATTTTGTGGCTCCTTGCTGTTCACTTCCAAGGGCGTCCCGTAGTCAACGCCTTAGCAATGCAGCTCCTGCCTTGGGCGGTGCCACTTTCCTAGATGTTCTGGTCTCCGCAACGGCAACCCCCCGACGGGTTTCATTGCGCCATGTTTCCAGGTCGCAAACCCCAATCTACCGGGTACACCAATGCTTGCCCAAGGACGCCCAACCCCAGGGCCACAACAGCAGTTGCGTCCTGGCCTTCCTCAACCCAGGCGTAGTCACCCCTCACTTACTCCCAGAGTGGCGACGTCTCCCCCTATGCACTTCAGAATTCTGCAGTTAAACTGTAATGTATTAACTGGGAAGATCACAGATAGTCGATTTCATGAAGCGGCATAACATCCGCATTGCTGCGATTCAAGAGACTAAACTCACAGCAAGATCTGCACTGCAAACCTGTTCTGGGTATAATGTCCACAGAAAAGATCGCATGAGCGGAAATGGAGGCGGCCTCGCGTTTATCATACACCACTATGTGAAATATCATATATTTGATCCTGGCATCGACCGCAGGGACAATGTCTTAGAACTTTAAGGCCTATCTGTCCGGTTAGGCGATGCAAACCTAGAAATCATCACACCTACATCCCTCCTGCCACCTGTTTCCCCAGTGGATACCGCCCTAATATTAGCGCCTTACTGACAACAATCGCATTATCTTAGACGATTTCAATGCCCATCCCGATCTATGGCATTCAAACTTGCGGGTGGACAGTAGGTGCGAGATGTTGGCGGATCAAATAGAAGAAACGACGTTCTGCACTATAAACGGATACGCCCCCACACGTATGGTAGGAAGCTGCCACAGTTCGCCGGATATCTCAATCGTGAGCGCAGAACTCGTAAACTGCGTCAACTGGCAGCCGATGGTAACATCGGCATCCGATCACCTGCCTATACTTATTTCGTTCGAGCGCACCGCCGACTTCATCGATACAGAAAAACGCACTTTCATAAACTTTAAAAAAGGAAAGTGGGAGGAATACAAATCTTTTACAGACAACCTCTTTGCTGCTCTCCCTATCCCAACTGATGCCCGCCAAGGGGAGCGTGCTTTCCGCAAGGTCAATGAATCCGCCTCGGCACGTATCATTCCCGCCGGGAGAATTCCCGAAATTCGGCCCACTTCCCGGCGTAGGCCGCATATTTAGCGAGAGAACGTGACCTTATAAGACAGCTCGACCCAGGCGACCCCCAAATAAGGGATATAAACCAACGCATCAGATTGCTTGTCGATGAACACAAGCGGGCGAAATGGGAGGAGCACCTAAGAGGTTGTAACCTCTCTGCCGGTGTGGGTAAACTTTGGTCCACCGTAAAGTCCCTATCGAATCCCTCTAAGCACAATGACAAAATTTCCATCGCCTTCGGCGATAAAGTGCTGTCGGATTCGAAAAAATGCGCGAGCGCTTTCTGCCGTCAATATGTAATGCATTCTACGGTTGACAAAGATAGACGGAGGACCAACAGACACGCACATAAACATAAATTCAGCGCGTCACCAATTACCATCAACGCCAGAGAGGTTGAAGATGCCATTGGTCACGCTAAACCATCCAAAGCAGTTGGCCCAGACGGCATAGCCATGCCGATGCTTAAAAGCCTAGGAAAAGAGGGTTTCAAATACTTAGCACATGTCTTCAACCTGTCTCTTTCCACCTTTGGTCATACCCGAAAAATGGAAAATTGCCAAGGTGGTCCCGCTACTAAAGCCTGGGAAACCAGCTAATATAGGAGAGTCGTATCGTCCGATATCTCTCCTATCGCCAGTAGCAAAGACGCTTGAAGCCATTTTGCTCCCCTACTTCCAAGCAAATTTGTAGCTAACCTCTCATCAGCATGGCTTCAGAAAACTCCATAGCACCACCATCGCGCTAAATGCCATCAGCACCCAGATAAGATGCGGTTTAAATCAAAACCCCCACCATAGAACAGTACTCGTAGCGCTAGACCTATCAAAAGCTTTTGATAGGTCAACCATGGCACGTTACTGCAAGACCTGGAAGGGTCTACCCTTCCCCCAAGTCTTAAAAGGTGGACCGCAAATTATCTGGGTGGTCGGCAGGCATCGGTGCAATTTAGAAACGAAACATCAAAACCAAGAAGAATTAAACAAGGGGTGCCACAGGGTGGTGTCCTATCCCCACTGCAACATAATGGCCACAGGCTCAGGCCCACAGATCGATGAGCTCTGCAACAGAATAAACGGCTACCTCCCTAATCTCTCCAGTTTTTTCGCCTCCCGAAACCTGGCATTATCACCGACTAAATCTTCCGCGACCTTATTTCCAACATGGACGTCCCAAATGCCGAACATTTTGAACATCCACGTCGATGGCTGTCCTACACCCCAAAATCTTGGGTGTGATGTTTGATCAGGATCTACATTTTGGTGAGCACGCAGCCGCAATTGTTCCGAAAATCCAGAGCCGTAATAAAATCCTCAAATCCCTTGCTGGCAGTACCTGGGGAAAAGATAAAGAAACGCTCATTACTACATACAAAGTAATTGGCCAGCCGTTTACGTGCTACGCGTCACCCATATGGTCGCCAAGCCTAAAAAATACCCACTGGAAGAAGCTACAGGCCTGCCAAAATACTGCTCTCAGAATCGCCACGGGCTGCCTTCTTATGTCCCCAGAACACCATCTACATAATGAGGCGAGAATACTGCCCATCAGGTAGAGAAATGAGATGATAACCAAACAGTTCCTGTTTAATACCCAGAAACCTGGGCATCCCAACAGACATCTGATTGATGAAGCAACACCGCCTAGGGACTTAAGGAGTAATCTCCGTAAGCATTTTGAGGAAATACAGCACAACTCAGCCGTATGAAGCAAAAAAACACAAGCAGGTCCTTGGTGAACTCCACAAACAGGCGTGGGACCTTTATGTCAGGAATTGCCCGGTGATCCAGTACTCAAAGAAAAGTACCCAAAACTTGTGGAAGAGGAACGCATTTTCCCCAGGGAAACGCGTGTCTCTCTTGCTCAACTTCGTTCTGGATACTGTAACAGGTTGAACTCTTACCTATCCAGAATCAACCCCGACATACAAAATGTATGCCCCGCTTGCAATGTGTCCCCACATGACACCAACCATCTCTTTAATTGTAATGTGGAACCAACACCTCTAAAACCCCTTCCATTATGGTCCACCCCTGTTGAAACAGCAAGTTTCCTTGGACTCCCGTTAGAGGATATTGATGACAATTTGTGATCGGTCGCGGCTGTTAGGTGGGGCGAAGCACTGCTACAACAACAACAACAGATTAAAATGGTAACAGGCAATTAAAGAAGAATTAGATTCTCATACATTGAATGAAACATGGATTATAGTTAATAATCCGAAAAATAAAAATATTATTGATTGTAAGTGGGTTTTCACAATCAAGAATGATGAAATGGGTAACCCTGTCAGATGCAAAGCTAGACTTGTTGCTCGCGGGTTTACACAAAAATATTTAACTGACTATGATGAGACTTTTGCTCCGGTAGCAAACATATCAAGTTTTCGAATTATTCTTTCTTTATCGAATCAATTTTAATTGAAAGTTCATCATATGGATGTGAAAACGGCATTTTTAAATTGAAAATTGAAAGAGGAAATTTATATGAAAATTCCTCAAGGGTTACCATGCTAAGATGATAAAGTGTGTAAACTAAATAAATCAATTTATGGTTTTAAACAGGCAGCTAGATGTTGGTATGAAATGTTTGAAAAGACATTACAAGAAATTGGATTTGTTTGCTCAGAAGTAGATCACTGTATTTATATATTGGATAAATCTGAAGTAAAGAAGAATATCTATTTATTATTGCATGTCGATGATTTAGTCATAGCAACATACGACTTAGCAACAATGTCAAAGTTTAAAGATTATTTAATGGGTAAATTCAGAATGACTGATTTAGCTGAAATTACACATTTTATCGGAATAAAAGTTAGTAGACAAAATAAAAAAATTGAACTTAGTTAATCGGCTTATATCAATAAAGTCTTGGAAAAATTTGGCATGGATATTTGTAATCCAGTTAATACTCCACTTCCAAATAAATTGGATTATGAAAATTTAAATTCAGATGAAATATATAATGCACCATGTCGAAATTTAATTGGATACCTAATGTATATAATGTTATGTACTCGGCCTGATTTAAGTACATCAATTGGCGGCCTCCGTGGTGTGATGGTAGCGTGCTCCGCCTATCACACCGTATGCCCTGGGTTCAACTCCCGGGCAAAGCAACATCAAAATTTTAGAAATAAGATTTTTCAATTAGAAGAAAATTTTTCTAAGCGGGGTCGCCCCTCGGCAGTGTCTGGCAAGCGCTCCGATTGTATTTCTGCCATGAAAAGCTCTCAGTGAAAACTCATCTGCCTTGCAGATGCCGTTCGGAGTCGGCATAAAACATGTAGGTCCCGTCCGGCCAATTTGTTGGGAAAAATCAAGAGGAGCACGACGCAAATTGGAAGAGAAGCTCGGCCTTAGATCTCTTCGGAGGTTATCGCGCCTTACATTTATTTATTTATTTTATTTTAATTGGCATTTTAAGTGGATATACGAATAAGAATAATAAAGAATTATGGCAGTGCCTAAAAAGGGTTTTGAAATATCTAAAACGTACAATTAATCTAAAATTAACTATTGTAAGAAACAAAGACATTGATAACATTTTTACTGGTTATGTTGATTCCGGCTGGGCCGGAAATGAAAACGATAGAAAAAGTACTACAGGGTATTTATTCAAAATGTTCGACTCATGTCTTATTTGTTGGAATACGAAGAAACAAAATTCTGTTGCGGCATCTTCGACTGAAGCTGAATATAAAGCATTATTTGAGGCCACTAGGGAAGCTATGTGGTTGAAATCACTAGCAAATAGTATTAAATTAGACTATGAGCAACCCATAAAAATATTTGAAGACAATCTAGGATGTATTAGTATTGCTAACAATCCTACGTACCATAAAAGAACTAAATATATCGATATCAAATATCATTTTTCTAGAGATCAAATTGAAAGAAAAGTAATTATTCTTGAGTATATTCCTACAGGTACACAACTGGCTGATATTTTAACCAAACCATTACAGGGACCACGATTTACCGATTTAATAGATCAACTTGGACTGATGATTTATGTAAACTCTTTTTATTACAACTAAATATGTATTTATAGTTATTAAACTACCAAACTTTTGTATACTTACATACATTTTTTTTTGAATTACTTAATGAATTAAAATTTGTTAGATTTGAAATATTTTGGTTTTCCTAATCCATGCAATAAATGTTGGACCATAATTGCATGATTTCCCAGAGTACTCGACCTGCCACCGCTTAACATTTAGTTTAATCATTAATGTTATCATATTTATATGTTTTCATATAACTTCTGTTTCTTGTTAATTTTGAGGAGGTGTGTTTAAGTTACTGTAACAAACATCGCTTTATTGTGATGGCACAACCTAATATGAGTTTCCCTTACGCTTATATATGTATATTAATATAAATTCATGTGATATGTACACATATGTATGTATGTGTGTTTTTGTTGCAGTGGCATGCAAAACGAACAACATATATGTAATGCTCCTATATTGCTACAAAAGGCTAGGTACATTCCCAAACATCAGAGTGCCGATATATTACTGTTTAAACGTTTTTGTTTTTGTATTCAATAATCGAATGCACCGAAATTTTAATTTTTTTCTTGTCACACTTATGCTGCTACAATCAAAAAATTTTATAGGCTGTCTTGTTTTGATTTCGAATTCAAAACACATTGCGAGCATTTTCAATTAGCAATATAGGATATTACATATATAATGAACAAGACTAATTGCTTTGGTTAAACGAGATAGCTTGTATTAATACATAGTAGGCTTTGATTTTATTATAAATACCTAATTTCTAAGACTCTTTATTTATACATATGTATATATCAATTATAGCAGGATTTATGTTCTTATTTCTTTGACTTGACAATAAGTATATGAATTTCTGCGGTGACGGGTCGTAAAAAGAAAAGAATTGAAATATAAAAATTGAGGAAATAAAAACGTAGCGGTCTTTTCTTTTATGAATCGTAAGCTGTTGAATTTAGGTAAATATATTAGTATCTACGCTCTTCAGCAATTTCGTCATTCCACCAATATACTGAAGTGCGCTGGGCTTTTCCGCGACTTCTGGGCATGGCAGCATCACATGTCATACATATCGACTTAGTGATTTGAACAGACTGGTTTTCCGCATGCGATAAGGGTAATCCCCGCTAAAAACCTCATACAAATAGACAACATTGATTAAATCGTTGTAGTTCTATAAATAGAAAAAGAGCCACAACACCAAGTTTCTTTGAAAACCGCCTTACCAACGCATAATTTTACCATATGATGCCATACAAATTATGGACTATGAATAAAGAAAATATGCAAAGAAGGCAATTGGGATAAGGTTTACAACAACTAAGGCATGACGTGGCTGAAAGCGTTTGTAACACTTCAACCATCGTACATTTACAAGGTATAATCGAAACGGCTGTCGCTTTGTCCGTTCTGATGTCACGTTGTTTAAATTTCTCCCAAATTATGAAATAAATTATAAATTAAAAATTGCTTCAAATAAATGTTTTCATACATTTAAAGCAATAAGGGCAATCCCCGTTTAAAAACTCATATATTTATTGATATTGTTTCCATTTTTTTTTGTTTGCCCACCACTTTTCCAACTTCAATATTCTACCTCTGTTAATGTCAAAAAAAAAACATATGTTTTTGAACTGAGTTATCGACACATACATATGGGAAACTCGGGGGTCCAATATTACTTCCAGAAGCAACCATCGTTGTTTTCCTGCGGATATCTAATATAATCAATTTAATAATAGACTTATAAAAGTCTAAATATTTAATAAAAGTAAAGTTGTGTGATATATATATAAATATCCATTAAGTTTTATTTGATATATAACCTGACGTTTTTGTGTTCGATTGAATCGATTAATTCGGCAAGCCCGTACGACTTAATAAAAATTTTTAACTTTACTATCGTTCCGTCGTCAGCATATCAAAGCCACCTTTGAACAGAAGAACATACATGTCTGTGGTAAGTCTTTATGCTTTTGCTTTAAAGAATTAAACCTTTCTAACCACTTGTTTAATATTAAATTGTGTTGTGCTAAATGTGAAAGTAAAATTTCTAATAGAGCGGTATCGGTTTCTTCCGCATATTCTTTCTACAGGAAAACAAACACCACATTTTTCCAAAAATTTATTTGCCAGCATATTTTGCATCATATACACGTGGGTTGCTTGAGCGAATCGTAAGCAACCCTCCCTTTTACTTCACCCGCATTCCGCTTCCACGGTGATAAGCTTCAAATCATTACTAGTAAGTTAGCCAACTTCGAAAAGTTGGTCAAAATGCATTACTTACCAAAGTGTAGCTAGTTAAACGCAGCATAAAATATTTTTGTTGTTTTTGTTGCACAACAGACTCTCAAGCATTTTACGATCAAACACATGTAAGTGAAGTGGACATGTTTGAGAGAGCTGTATGATGCAATATGAGCAAATGTTGTTTGACATTATTTGATGCAACCATTTATTAACAATTGTATGATGCGGTTCAATAGTTTTTGGTATGATATGGTTTGAAGAGAGTTTTTTTGTATAACGTCGTTCGAAGCAACCATTTATTATAGATATTTTTCTTAACTGAGTTCTCTCCCTAATACTTTAATATTGTTAAACATGGTTGCAAACAATTGCGGTTAGCTAATATTATTAAGTAATTTTCTTTTGATAATTTAAACAGTTATATTTTGTAATTGGCTTAGGAAATCATTTAATTCTAATTTAAGGAATGAAAACGCATCTTTCTAAGCAAGAAGGCCTTCTAAGCTAAGTAGGAATGCTTTACACTCATGAAATGAATTTAATTACATATGTATATAAACAAAATATTGTCACTTATTTTACATATTAGGCTTGTTAACAATTTTCCTATTTTTTATATATACATTTATATATTGATATACATGTATATTAGGCCGGGTCGATTTGTGGGGAGGCAAAAAAATCGCCCATTGCTCTGTGAAAATCATATTCTAGGGATCCAAATAAGAAACTTTACCGAAGGAACCATACCTCTAAAACGAATTCTGATGTCCAACCCTTTGGGTCGTAGGGGCAAATTTTGAAAAATCCCACTTTGAAATGCCTATGTTTTTCTTTTTGGAGTTTATTTTTCTCATTAAATTTTGATTTTGGCGACCTTTTTGTTAACGAATCACTTTTTTTCTAGCTGGCTTGAGGTCTGAGTTGAAATAAAAACACAAGGGTTTTTTATATATTACCAATATATTTCGATTACACACGGTAATCGTCTTCAGGGTGAACACTACAAAACATAAAAACAACAAAATAAATAAATAAATAACAAATTTCCTAACATACAAATTTAAAAAAAATTATAACATACATTTTTTACACGTGTGTATCACTTGACGTGGAGTTTATCACTGATCGTTTGTTTGTCAACAAATATCTATAGAAGCTAGCAGAGTTATCTACGTCCGTTTTATAGTTCATTCGTTTACTGGTTGGTGTGTTAATAATGTGAAGCATTTCCAGAGTAAATCGTTTTCTGTAATGTTGTTCTTGTTGAAGAATAGTATGTGGATTATACTCAAATCAAAACCAACAGCAACAACGCCAGAGCATTAATAAATAAATTACAGTATATTTCAAAAAAAGTGGTAAAGCAAAAATGTAATATGAAGTTCCTTTTAAAGTGCAGAAAATCTAAGTTAGTTCCTAATTTTATTAAAAATTCTACAAAATGTAACAGCTTGTTCATATTTGATCGTTATACACAAACAGACATAGACAGAACATTAGATAGACATACATACTGTTTTCACACAAAAATCCTTAGTCTGCTAATAAAACAAAAACACAACATACTAAAAAGACAGCAGCAACAGATGGAGCAAACAAAAACAAAACTTAAGGAATATCTAAACGCGGGAGATTTTGAGAAATTACTTCAAAGTGAAACAAAAGTCGCAAAAAAACTCACAACAACTCTAAAGAAACGGCAAGAAGCAAAACACGACAAACTGCGTCAAAATGGAAATCATCTCTTTGCTGACAACAATAAAAATGAAGGTTGGTTCGTAAACAAAACGAAAGTCGAGTTTCCATCAGACATACAAACGCTTTTGACAAAAGGTCCAAAATTTGCGCTTCCAATCGAGAATACAAAATTTCCTTTATTCAAATATATAGCTGATGGAGAGAATCTTGTACAAACAATTAAAGTTAAAGAGAAACAAGATGAAGCAAGAACAAAACTCTCATTACTTATAAAAGACCATACAACAACAAATAGGCAAAGTAAAATAGATCGTGCAATAACTGATACAGTGGGACGGACTCGGAAATTTCTTAGTAAAAATAAAAACATTCGTATATTAACATCTGACAAAGGCAACAAAACGGTAGCTATGGATATAAGTGACTACAATAAGAAAATGGGCGATATATTAAACGACTTGACAATGTATAGGGTTCAAAGACAGGACCCTACATCGAGACTACAAAGCAAAAATAACAGTCTGGTCGACAAACTTTATAAATTGGATTTAATTTCAAAAATAGAGAAAAATAAATTATCTACAACAACAGCTTTACCTCCGAGGATATATGGACTACCAAAACTACATAAGGAAGGAACACCGCTCAGGCCAATCTGTTCGGCCACTGGATCGCCAGCACATAGCCTATGCAAATATATAGCAGATATATTGAAAAACGCAACAGCAAACTCGGCATACAACATTAAAAATACACTTGAGTTTAAAACAAAAATTAAAAACACCTACATTTCTGACAATGAAAAGCTAATATCTTTCGACGTAATTTCCCTGTTTCCCAGCATTCCCACACAATTAGCCCTTGAGATCATAAGAGACAATTGGATGAAAATAGAAGAACACACAAATATACCAAAAAAACTGTTTATGGAAATACTTACGTTTTGCATCGAAGAAAATAGGTATTTCAAATTCAATGATATATTGTATACACAGCTAAAAGGATTGCCGATGGGATCCCCAACAACACCAGTAATTGCCGATATAGTGATGGAAAAACTATTAGAGAACACAACAACGAAATTAGCAAGAGTACCCAGATTACTCACAAAATATGTCGACGATCTATTTGCTATAATACACGAAGATGATGTAAAAAGTACGCTAGACACACTAAACTCTTTCAATAAATATATAAATTTTACAATGGAACTTGAAGAAGACGGAAAACTACCATATCTTGACTCAGTTGTTATTAGAAGCAAAAACGAATTGAAGTTAAAGTGGTATAAGAAATCAACATCAACAGGACGAATCATCAACTTTTACTCAAAGCATCCAAAGACGATGATAATGAATACAGCAATGGGCTGTATAAGAAGAATGTTAGAAATTACGGACGACACTTACCACGAGGAAATTAAAAATGAAATAAAACTTTTGTTAAGAAGAAATGATTTTCCTGAAAACATAATTAAAACACTTTTAAATAAATATCAAGAAGAAAAGAATCAAGAAAAAGAAAAAGAAAAACCGCAGAAAATATTTAAGTCAGTAGCTTATGTGCCAAAATTGTCGGAACGATTGGCCAAATCAGACTGCTACAACAAAGATGAAGTAAAAACAGCCCATAAGCCGATAAATACATTAAAAAACATATATAATCAAACAAAATCAAAAATTCCACATACAGAAAAAAGCAATATAGTTTACGAAATTCCTTGCAATGGAAAAAACAACCAACCATGCCACAGCGTATATATTGGAACAACAAAAGGCAAACTTAAAACTAG